>NW_028317993.1:0-300000 GCF_062004578.1 Staurois parvus
GATCATGTATTTGATTACTTCAAATGATCATTTGCTCAAAAACAAAAAAATCAGAGTTTGGCTATTTCTGCCAGGACCGATTGATTTGGTCAAATTCATCGAAAAGTATTTTTACCGATTAAATATCTTAATTTGTACATTCAATATGCTAGAAACATCAAAATGATCGTTATATGTTATATTGTTGCATGTTGCATGACTAGCACATGAGTAGCAAGGAGCAAACAGTTGGGAGGAACTGACAATATGTGGCCTCCACATTTACAGCCTAGGCAGTAAAGTGACCTGCTGCAAAACAGGTACACACGGATGAGGAAAAGATGCCACTGACAGATAGGTGCTACACAGAATATACAGCTTAAAGAAGATCTATTACTATACATATTTAGTTTAGCTGCTTAGTCTAAGTGCAATATAGTATTTGGTCCTGTTCAAATCCGTCTCTTCATTTCTAAGCAGCATGGTTGGACATTCCCCCATCCCATCAGATAATGTTGTTAGAAAGGATTTGTGATTGACAGCTCTGGTATCTGGCAGCAGGAGCTGCTCTGGAGACCATGAAAAACAGCACACAGCCTGTGATGATGTGTAATGTATCTGGTGATGCTTATGCAAACACAGAGCAGATACTTTACACAGATACACAACTCTAAATGGTCCTTCACTATTATGAATGAGCAAGCAGAGCTGATTGAGCTTTGTCCTCAGTTCAATTAAGTCTGAATTCTTCTTCACTAATGTTTGGGAAAGAGATCAGCCTTCTACCTCTTGCCTAACACTTGTATGGAGTGTCCCCATGTTCTTTACCTTGTTTGGAAAGGGGGACTCCATGGGATCATACCAAGGGGGACTTCATGGGATCATACCAAGGGGTACTCCATGGGATCTCACCAAGGGGGACTCCATGGGATCTCACCAAGGGGGACTCCATGGGATCTCAGGAATTACCAATACACTTCCTGAAGTAAATTCTGCACTAAGTTCACTTTGCAGGGGTCTTCCTTGGTCATCTCCTCAGTGGGCTTAATGTCTGCCCTGACAGCCATTCCATGCAGGGAATCCTGTACCTATTTTGGGTTCATGTGCAATGAGACCCTAGGACCTACTTCTATTTTAGTGTGGCTCTGACTGATCTTCCCTTAACCAGGACATTGCTTTCCCTCTGTCCAGCCCCAAGTCTCTAAAGCAGGCCACAGACAATGCAAAAACTGAACGAAAATTTTCAATTGTTTGTTTTTCACAGCATTAGCGTGCCAGAAAATGCCTGATTCAACATGATGGATTTTTATTAGAAAAACTAAACAAGTGATGGCATAATCATATGAGCTATTTATGTTTTTCACTCCACAAAGCTTTCGGGTTTTGATTGTGTATGGTCTGCTTGAGTGGAGCTCCTTCTTCTTGCTGGCCAAGGTTTAGGCTGTAAGTCTCTTCCTTTCTGTATTGATTCTTAGATGCCCTTCCTGATGTTCCCTGTAGGGAATTCATTTTATTTTCATCCTTGCAGATGGATCTGTTAGGCCAACTTCAAGCTTATACTGTTTTGAAGCAATGTCCTTTTTTTCCATGTGAGGACATTTCTCACTATGTATTCTGCTCTTTTGACATCCAGCTTCGGTTCCCTATATTTGATTTACCACCTAGTCTTTGTTAACATTCTGTTACCAAATGGGTGTTGTGGCGTCATCTGGTGCCAACTTCAATTGTATGGTCCTTCAGATAAATGGTTTTCTCGAGCAATAGACAGTCTCCAGTATTATATTATTCATGTTGGACCTGTTAGCAGTTGTTTGCTGTTGCCCACCAGTTGGACTGCTCTTGGGCATCCCAAAGGTGACCTTCCATGGACAAGAAAGAAAATAAGATTTTTGTGCTTACATTAAAAGCTATTCTTGAAGATCCCTGGGGAACACAGGTCTCACTCCTACATGTTTATGATCATGCTCCTGTTACTGCTTGCGACAAAACTGAAGCATGCCAGTAGTAGGAATTGTTATCTTGGATTGACACAATTTTTTGGTTTGCAGGGTCTAATCCTCCTGTAGGCAGCAATATAAACTGAAGGTGAAATCTTCCCATGTCACTCAATGGACTCCAAAAAATAGATTTTATAATGAGTACAAACATCTTATTATTTAAAAATCGCACAGCAGAGAAATGAGAAGAAATCAACATTATAAACCCAACCAACATCTGATCTGCAGTACTGGGAAGATACACAGAAGCCAATAAAACACGTCATGTGGTCATTCAACAGGTGCTTAAAATGGGCCTTATGTTCTGCCTATCAAGAATTCAAAGTGCATTTAACCACTTGACCCCAGAGGTTTTTACCCTCTTCATGACCAGACCATTGTTTTGCTATTCATCACTGTGCTACTTTAACTGGACATTGCTCTGCCATTCAACACTGTACCCAAATTAAATGTATATACTTTTTCCACACATATAGAGCTTTCTTTTGCTAGTTTTTGATAACCACTGGGTTTTTTATATTTTATTATATAACTGAAAAAGATCAAAAATTTTGAAAAAAAACCCTAACTATTTTCTACTTTCTGTTATAAAACATATCCAATAAAAAAAATTAAAACATCTTTTGTGGATGGAGTAAGCCATTCATTTTTTTTTTCAATCAGTCTGCTGGCTGATTGAAAAAAAATGGGTCATCTATGGCCACCTTAAGAATGAGCAATGCAGTGTGAAAAGGGCCTCAGAATGTTCAGTTAATTCTACTGTAGAAAAGATTTCTCTGTACTTAGGTGCTCTTATAGTCTGTGCCCAGGAGAGATTTGATGGCGCCAATGTAATAACTTGTAAAATATCGTATTGTCTCGATATTTTATTAACTTGTATTGATGAGAAATGTTCAGATAGAAAGTCCTTCCACTTCTTGCATAAACTCAAAAAGAAGATTTAATAATAATGTTGCATAAAATTAGAAATAAAATATTGGCATACAGAATGTTTAAATAATGTCCAAAAAATATAGTTAAGTTCTTGATAATAAGATTGTATATATGTATATGTGTGTGTATGTGTGTGTATGTGTGTCGCATCAAGGCTTCTATATAGAGTGTGACCTTAAAAAGTCTTTGTTCTGCTCTTAAAAGAGCAATCCAGCCCCCACCATCTCCTAAAAATGGGCTGATCTTCTCCTTGTAGTCCCACCAAGATAATTGGAAACAGATGTGTATATATAACAAACCTCCAGTCTACTTCTCCTAAAGTCTGAGTGTAACCTAAGAAGGCCTAGACATTCCATCAATCAGAGTAAATTAGATGTATTACACACACATATATATATATATATATATTCTCCTAAAAATAATCTTAACAAGAGTTATCTCATATATAAATATCGCAATCAAGAAATATTACAGTACAAACCTAGCATGTATGAAATATATTTTTACAATTCTCTAGTTAGTGAAACATAATCCCCTACATAGATGGGGGAGGATGGATAGACCAATTGCTACCACATGTGTGGCTTGAATGTAAAGAAAACCCAAGATATATGTTCATATGTATATTCACAGACTATGAAGTCTAATTACTTACTTTTCCCAATCTAGAACAAATATAAATATAATAACTCAATTATTCTATTAAGATCCAACTCATTCATACATGTTAGTACTGTTAATAAGAAGATATTAGATATTAGGTTAAGGAAAGCTTCTAACATTTCCCTCTCAAAATGATCGATTTTATCGAATCTTAATCATTTTCCTTATCTTAATCCATTTATACACATTCTCGTCACTTTCGTATCCATTCATGTGTTTTTGGATCTTAAGATAATTGATCTGAACATATCTTCAATTTGATTCTATAATGGGAAAACAAATTCTTTGATAAACCTTTTGTTATGTATCACATAAAAATATTTTTACCCTTATTATTTTCCTTTCACTAAATAATTCATCCCCTTAATAAATGTATAACTGTAACATTATAGTACAATACTTTAAAATATGTCACTTAAAAAAAATAGATGTTTCATATTTTCCCTCCAAAATGTGTGTAGCACACAGTTCTATAATCCATACATTTTTCAAATTACCTTATTAACATTTAACCATAACATATGTTCCCTAGCTTCAATCCATACATGTATATCAAATGATTTTTTTTTTAAAAAACATACAAATAACAATGTAAAGCTTGCCTAAGTTTTCCTATATGTACCTTAGAAAAACTTACCGTATTTGCCGGCGTATAAGACGACTGGGCGTATAAGACGACCCCCCTACTTTTCCTGCTAAAATGTAGTGTTTGGGCTATACTCGCCGTATAAGACTACCCCTCTTCCAATGCACACCAGTGGGAGGAATAGTGCCCCATCATTGGTATTAGTGGCAGGAATAGTGCCCTATCATTAGTGCCAGTGGGAGGAATAGTGCCCCATCATTGGTATTAGTGGCAGGAATAGTGCCCTATCATTAGTGTCAGTGGGAGGAATAGTGCCCCATCATTGGTATCAGTGGGAGGAATAGTGCCCCATCATTGGTATCAGTGGGAGGAATAGTGCCCCATCATTGGTATCAGTGGGAGGAATAGTGCCCCATCATTGGTGTCAGTGGCAGGAATAGTACCCCATCATTGGTGTCAGTGGGAGGAATAGTGCCCCATCATTGGTGTCAGTGGCAGGAATGGTGCCCCATCATTGGTGTCAGTGGGAGGAATGGTGTCCCATCATTGGTGTCAGTGAGGGGTGGAATAGTGCCCCATCATTGGTGTCAGTGGGGGGTGGAATAGTGCCCCATCGTTGGTGTCAGTGGGGGGGGGAATAGTGCCCCATCATTGGTGTCAGTGGGAGGAATAGTGCCCCATCGTTGGTGTCAGTGGGGGAGGAATAGTGTCCCATCATTGGTGTCAGTGGGGGGTGGAATAGTGCCCCATCGTTGGTGTCAGTGGGGGGGGGGAATAGTGCCCCATCATTGGTGTCAGTGGGGGGGAGGAATAGTGCCCCATCGTTGGTGTCAGTGGGAGGAATAGTGCCCCATCGTTGGTGTCAGTGGGAGGAATAGTGCCCCATCATTGGTATCAGTAACACCAATGATGGGGCACTATTCCTCCCACTGAGACTTGCTGACCCTGTTCTCGTATGGTGCTGCTGCAGCCAGCATAGGTGGTTGCAGCAGCACCTCTACACAGAACACTTACCTGCTGCTCCGGCACTCGATTTTCGCGGGGCCGCTCGGCTCCGCCCCCTTGCCGGTGATTGGCCGCCTGTGTGCCTTTCCTGAGCTACAGTTCTGGCGGCCAATCATTGGTGAGGAGGCGGAGCCGAGCAGCCGCACGAACATCCAGTGGCCGAACTGAAGGAGACGCCGCGCTTCCTGGACCGGATCGTCGTGGGACTGGATCCAGGTAAGAGGCATCAGCCCCTGCCCTCCCCTGTACTTAATGCCGCAGCCCCCCTAAACAGTGTCAGATGCCGTATACCGGCGTATAAGACGACCCCCGACTTTAGAGAAGATTTTCAAGGGTCAAAAAGTCGTCTTATACGCCGGCAAATACGGTATCTCTAGCTTAATTAACAGCAGATATTCTAACTAAGTAGAGTGACTCTGTTGTAACAAAAGTTTAACCCTTTCACTTCTGAAAATACATAGTGTGTGATTGCAAATGTTCATGTGAAAACTGATCTCATCTTGATATGATAAACATATCATGTCAAAATAAAATGTACACACAAAAAAAACCAATATATCTGATGAATGAATTATTTCATCAGTAGTCAAAAGTCAATTGTTTTATAAGTTCTTCCTCTATGAGATGCCTTGAGATGTCTTGTCTTCTTCTAGCGCTCTGTAAAGTTAAAATAACTTTATTGAACATAAAAAGAACAACAAAAACTATGATGAATGAAATTCTTGTTGCAAAGCTTCTTCCAGAATAAATTTCCTTCTTGGAAAATGTATTATCATCTGAAAGGTTTAGAAATATTTCAGTTTTCTTCCTTTAACAGTTACTCTTAGGTCATTTCCTGTAACAGAAATGCAGTATCATTATTTTGGCATTGATAATTTTACATGGATTAATCCTCTTACATTTATCTGTTAACATTACATATCACAATCACAAACATTTCTAGTCATGACATGGAAGACATATTTTGATTATAACACTTCTTATTGACTTGTAGTGTTCTATTTTAGAATGCAGGCACTTCCGCCTAACAGTAATAGGGTCGCTAATTCAAATCCCAACCATGGCATCACCTGCCTGGAATTTGTATGTTCTCCCTGTGCTTGCGTGGGTTTCCTCCGGGTACTCCGGTTTCCTCCCACACTCCAAAGTCACGTTGGTAGGAGAATTGCTCCTATCTAAATTGGCCTTAGTATGTGTATGTATGACTGTGAGTTAGGGACCTTAGATTGTACACCTCTTGAGGGTTAGGGACTTATGTGAATGTACTATATATGTAAAAAGCACTACATAAATTGACGATGCTAAATAAGTACCTGAAATAAACAAAAATAAATATAACAGGACGCTACATCTCCATTATTGGTCATGAATCAAAACCTTGGTTTCAAAACCAAAGAAAGGTTTTGTATCAACCCAGAGATGACAAAGGACTATGCCTTTGATCTTATCTCTATAAAATTGGAAAAATGCGTAACTGTTTTTTGTGTTGGCTTACTTCTTGTAGTGTAAGACTGATCTGCAGTAATACATACTGGTTTCAAACTTTTCTCAGTTCCTATGTTGAAAACATGAGGTACAAACTTCTCACTTACAGCTGTACAAACATGTGTTGGTATGTTTTCCTGAAAAGGTCTTTTTGTTACTTCTATCTGTATGTGTTTGGATGATAGTGTTTTGTACCATATAGGATAATTTTCACTATATTTTTCTGTTGAACCATCTTCCTGTAGGAGTTTCAGTGATGAATCAGGTGTCTGTAATATGATCTTACTTGATCTAACAATGTTTTCAGTTACCTTGACTGCAAAGAAAACACTTAACAATTTTTTCATATGTGCATCAAAGTTTTTCTCCATATTTGTCAAAGTTCTTGAGAAGAAACCTATTATTTTCTGATTACCTTCTTTTAATTGTGACAAAGTTGCTGAGATTGCATTATTGGAAACATTGGTTTCTAAAACAAAAGGAATTTTACTACAAAACTCAACAGTATTTAATGTAGTAGCATTCTGCAAATCCCATTTCAATAGTTCAAAAGCTTCTTTCTCAGTTTGATCCCATTGATCAAATACTCCATCTTTTTGTCTCAAAGGATCAAATAATGATCTAGACTTCTCTGCAAAATTGGGTATAAAATCTTTACAATGATTTACTTCACTCAAAAACTGATGCAAAGCCTTGCGATTTGTTGGAATTGGATAAGCAGAAATAGTTCTAACTTTTTCTTGTAACAACTGTCTCTGTCCATGACTAATTTGCATATGAAGGAATTCCACCTGTCTTTTCATCAACTGAACTTTCTCTGTATTCAATTTCAATCCTGCTGTTTGTAACAACATAAATATTTCAGACAAAAGAGTGATATGTTCAGTTATATTTTGTGTAGACAAGAGAAGCTTGTCTACATGCTGGACAATACATTCTGGCCTAGAGAATTTAGATAATATTTTTCCCAAATACTCATGAACAATTCCATCACTTACATCTAAGCCTGGGGCTAATCTTATGAATGTATATGTTTCTTTGTTGAAGCTAAAAGCAAGTTTATATTGACAACTCTTAGCTAAGGGTACTGACAAATGGCTATTGGCGATTTCAAGTACAGAGAATATTTTGGCCTTGGCATCCAGATGTGACATTATGTTACAATCAGGAACAATAGATTTGTTATTTGTGATGCATTTGTTCAATGTCTTGAAATCAACTGATAAAGAATATGAATTATCAGCTTTGATAGGCCAAATACAATTATTCACCACTGATTGTACTTTCTTTAAAATTCCTTGCTGTAAAAACTCATCTACAATGGAAGAGATTGGATTAATTGATTCTAATGGCAATTTGTATTGAGGTTGAGGCTTAGGGTCTCTACCTTCTATGTCAACTTCAAAATCTGTAAACAAACCTGCATCATTTTTGTTTTGACTCCAAAGATCTTTATGTGATCTAACCAATTGTTCCAATTCAAGATTGGTTCCTGTATGTGGCCATTTATGATCTGAAGACATGTCAGCAATTGCTGTACAAATACTTCCAACATTACAGTACATGGAAGAATCAATGAATATTGATTTGGGCCTTCCACTTTCATCCAATAAATTTGGAGCAACATATTCCAACGGTAAGGAAGAAGAATCTCGATTTGATCCTGATTTAAATTTCGGCAATGGCAATAAACCATTCCTATTAATGACAACAGCACTGTTTACCATATTGTTTAAGCTGTTGTTAACTCTCAGTGAACTGATCTTTTTAACTTCTGAGGCATAAGGCAACTCAGACAGACTATTGTTGGAACATGGAGGAGCAGATTGTTCAGAAATTATATTTTGGTCTTCTAATTCCAATGTTTTTCTTTGTAAATCTAATTTATAATGAATACAATCTCTTTTCAAATGACCAAATCGTTTACAATAGAAACAAATAGTATTTCCTGTCTGCTCTGAGACTCTCGTCCTGCCTGTGACGTGTTCATCATCATAATTGGGTGTGGCTAAGCACATGGTCTCTCTCTGTTCTCCATTTTGAACAATTAAACTTTCCTTCTTCTGATTGTTTAATTTAAGTCTTCTAAATGTATCTATAACTTTGGCTGCTTGATCTAAATCATTTTTTCCAGTAGCAATAATAAAATATGCTGGATCAAGATACTTGAATTTTTTAACAAAAGCATTTACCATAGAAGGAGTCTCATTGTCTAAATTAAATATCATTTTGTATACTTTCGAAAATCTATTTTTAAAATCAAAAGGATCATCATTAATCGTAGCTCTTAAGGAGTCTAAGATTTCCAAAGAAGGAGTTTCCTCTCCAGTAGTAAATATCAATAATTGACGCAGTCGGTCTGATGCATTGCTATGCATTTCCTCATCATCCTCAATATATGGCGTTTTGATTAATCTACGTGCCATAACGCTGGGGAGCCATAAACAGAATAGAAAATTTCTTTGCTCCTGATTTAAACAAAAATTATTACAAAAATTTTCATAAACCTCCATGTTATGGAAAGCATCGGCTTCCTTATCATAGGCTGGCATATCCTTCAAAATTTTCATGAGCTGATCAAGGATTTTAAGATTAAGTTCTGCAGCTTTATCCCTTAATTTTCTCTTAAACATTTCTTCCTGATCTATAGGGTCTCCTTCTATAGACTGGATCTCTGGTACAAAAGATTTTTGTTTCTCTGCCTTAGTATTCACACAAATTCTTTTTACATCATTCTGCAGGTCAGATAACTGAATGTCTTTTGTTTGAATTGCACTTTGCAGATCATCTATTTGCTCAGTCAAAATCTGGCAATTAGCACATACACTGCTCTGATCTTGCTTCATTACACAAGCAGCAGTCTTAGGAACATCAAAAATCATGGCGTTAAAATCATTAACTAACTTCATTACATTTCTAACTTGTTTGCTCAGTTTCTTAAAGGAAAACTTAGATTTTTCTATCTTAATATTAGCCTGTAAGCATTCATTATACATGTACCGCCAAAGTTCATCATCTTTAACAAATGTAGACAGATTCTTGAATTCTAACTTACTCTCTCTAGATAATTCATCAATAAAATCCATTACTTACCGATTAAGAAGGTCTTTCTTTACATAACGCGTCTTTTCTCTCTTGGTGGGAAATGACATCACCAAGGAACAGCGGTTTTTTTGCAATTGCGCAAAATTCTCACCAATCCTGCTTTTAGGTTCTCGATTATGCCGACGATTCATCTGTTGCAGACTTTTACTTCTCCTGAAAGCTTGACTTCATATTTTGTTGACTTACAAACATCGTCCCTCTCAGCAAGGTGAAAGACAAAAAAGTCAAAAATAATCGATCATCGGAAACAAATCGAACTGGAGGCTTGCCACTGTAAAATATCGTATTGTCTCGATATTTTATTAACTTGTATTGATGAGAAATGTTCAGATAGAAAGTCCTTCCACTTCTTGCATAAACTCAAAAAGATGATTTAATAATAATGTTGCATAAAATTAGAAATAAAATATTGGCATACAGAATGTTTAAATAATGTCCAAAAAATATAGTTAAGTTCTTGATAATAAGATTGTATATATGTATATGTGTGTGTATGTGTGTGTATGTGTGTCGCATCAAGGCTTCTATATAGAGTGTGACCTTAAAAAGTCTTTGTTCTGCTCTTAAAAGAGCAATCCAGCCCCCACCATCTCCTAAAAATGGGCTGATCTTCTCCTTGTAGTCCCACCAAGATAATTGGAAACAGATGTGTATATATAACAAACCTCCAGTCTACTTCTCCTAAAGTCTGAGTGTAACCTAAGAAGGCCTAGACATTCCATCAATCAGAGTAAATTAGATGATTTACACACACACACATATATATATATATATTCTCCTAAAAATAATCTTAACAAGAGTTATCTCATATATAAATATCGCAATCAAGAAATATTACAGTACAAACCTAGCATGTATGAAATATATTTTTACAATTCTCTAGTTAGTGAAACATAATCCCCTACATAGATGGGGGAGGATGGATAGACCAATTGCTACCACATGTGTGGCTTGAATGTAAAGAAAACCCAAGATATATGTTAATATGTATATTCACAGACTATGAAGTCTAATTACTTACTTTTCCCAATCTAGAACAAATATAAATATAATAACTCAATTATTCTATTAAGATCCAACTCATTCATACATGTTAGTACTGTTAATAAGAAGATATTAGATATTAGGTTAAGGAAAGCTTCTAACATAACTATTGTGAGACCTTCATCGTTCTTCTGGTTAAAAGAAGCAGAATACATTAGACCAGAGGGAAATATTCTGAAAGCAAATGAGGAAACTCATACAGTACATTGAAATGAAGTTTCGGTGCTTTAAGGAATCCAACTAATTCCTCAAATTTATTTACTTAATATACAAAAATAGAACTCTAATATGGTTTAAACTTCGAGAGAAACTAGGACATTCGTAGCAGTTAGACTTAGTGGTTTATTTTCAAATACTTTCCTGTAGCCATGCATATTAAATAGGGGTATTGTACTATCATCTTTATTTTCTTTGTTTTTTCTAAGCCTTACTCTACCTGTTTCTTTCTCTTTCAAACCACAAAATACAAATGGTATATTTAAAAGTAATTGTCAAATTTATCTTCAGAAAATGATAAATATATTTGAATTACCTAAAGAGAAATTAAAGTGTTACTAAATTCACAACAGTAAAATCAGTCTGTATATGCAGTAATATATGCAGTAAAACATGCTTGTTATACTCACTGTGAAACCTAAAGGGTTAATCCTGCGCATTGTGTAAAATGACTGTTTGATCCTGTCTTCTCTGATCCTCCCTTCTTCTACTGTCCCCAATCTATCTACTAATAGTACAGAGCTCTAGGAGTCACTCTGCACATGCTCAGTTTAGTGTGTATTGCTAGAGAGTTTTACTCTTCTTTGGTAAGGTGATGTGATCAGCATAGGGCCAATCAGCGCTGTCCAGACACAAGGTCAGAGGTTATGCAGCCTCATTGGACAGTCAGAGGAGAATGAAAATTCCTCCTACAAGCTTTAAACAGTGCTCAGCTGGACACAGATAGAAGTCACAATACTGTTATATACTGCTGATGAAAAAAGGTATTTATTAATTTATATTTAGTAAAATCATCGCATTTCCATGTTGTGTGTACTGTGGGAGACCAGATATAGTGAATGCAGGGTCACAAATTTTGGGCTGTCCCCAGAAAAGTAATGGGGAAATTTTCCAATGGTGACACTAGTTCTGGTGACCTGGAAGTCCCCAAGGAATTCCCTTAATCTGAAGGGATTTCCTCTCACTTCCTGTTTGGCTATGGGACAGGAAGTGAATGGAAATCTCTGCAATGGGACACAGACTGCAAAAAGACATCTGACAGGGGTTATAACCCTCCCTTACTCTATCAAAAAATGGAAAAAAAGTTTTACCTATAGTTCTGCTTGATGACATGTGATCAGTCTGCTGCAGGCAAGAGGAAGCTTTTCCCCAGTCTCCTCTCCCCTAGTGATCAAAATGCAACATTGTAACTTTGTAGGTGAGAGGCTGCAGGTCACCAGGATTTATATGATTGTGTCATTTTTGAGAAAGCATCTCAAACCAGGAAGTATATGGTAACCCTGGATGATGACTAAACAAAGACGTCCCCTGTGTTAACCACTTGCCTACCAGGCAAATTCTGACATTTCACTCCTACATGTAAAAACCATAATTTTTTTTGTTAGAAAATTGCTCAGAACCCCCAAATATTATATATTATTTTTTAAACAGAGACCCTAGAAAATAAAACAGTGGATGTTACATTTTTCTATGTCACACTGTATTTACGCAGTGATTTTTCATACTCTTTTTTTTTAAAATATACTTTAATGAATTTTAATGCAAAAAAAACAATATATAACCTATTTTTTGGTAAAATATAAAAGATGATATTACACCGAGTAAATAGATACCTAACATCTAAAATTGTGAATACTTATGAAATGGCGCCAAACTACAGTACTTAAAAATCTCCATAGGCGACACTTTAAAAATGTTACTGTGCTAGAATTATTGCTCTCGCTGTAAAGTTTGCAGCAATACCTCACCTGTGTGGTACGAACACTGTTTACATATGCAGGCGCAACCTACGTTTGTGTTTGTTTCTGCATTCTTTATTTTTATTTTTACATTGTTACTGGGGTCATTTGGGGTCAATAAGACCCCAGATATCTCCTTTGCCCTGGAAAGCATGATTTTAAAAAATGATGTCACTTTCCGTCTCCCAGGATCATAGAGACAGCTCTATGGCAGCCCAATGGCAATGCCGGATCAGATACTGGGCTCCATAAAACACATGGGAGAGTCCAGAGAAGCACCAGTGGGCACCAGGGGGGGGGTCCCCTCCTACTGCCCGTAAAAGCAATCAAGTGGATAATCAGCTACTAGGATGGCTTTTACAAAAGAGGGAATCACTGGCTGAAAAGAAAGATACCAAGAGGATGCCTGTAGCTGCAGGCATCATCCTGGTATAGTGGATGAAAGTTAAGTACGTCCATAGACGTCCAACTTTTGCGCTTAGAAGCACTTTAGGTTTACATGTTATGTAGCATGCATGCAGTTACCATGAAAAATGTAGGGAGCTGATTCAAGTCTAAAACACTCGTAAAATCAGAATTGTTTCAGCCTTCTAGTTCACCATTTGGTAAAATAGATGACTGTGGTACAATGTGTTTCAGAAGTCTCTCTCTTTTCTTTAAAATTACCCTGTCTCTTTACAAAATGTTTTAAAAAAAGGCATACCTGTAAAAGAAGATATAACTGTAGTACCCTCCTAGGTAGCTAGGGGGAGCTGGAGGAATAGTCAGAGGGGTCAAATTTTGGTTCCTACTACTGGCATAGCCACTGATAAAGGGGTACCCCCGGCCCTCCTGACAGGTGTGCAGGTGTGGGAAAGTGGCCCTGAATGCTCACTGTCTGTGTTCAGGGCTGTACACCTGCACCTATATGCCTGTCAAATTAGGACCTGCAGCATTTCCATAGTGTAACATAGGTTGCCTGCAACCGGCTCCAAGTGGCTCCAGCCACATAAACAAACCACTGATTCACACTCTACAGGCCACAGCACCCATGAGAATGAGCCCCAAGACCTCAATTACACACACAGCTTTATTTATTAACTCAGTACAGTTTTATCATTTAGATTTTAGAATTTTTTTGGGCTTGTGTATATTAATAACGTTTTCAGTGTATTTTTACCGTAAATATAATTTTGATTTTTTTTCTGGCGGGGGGGGGTGGGGGGGTGGGCCTGTCAGGTAGGCTGTACAGGGCCCCATGATATCTAACTACTACTGACTACTGGTACATAGTTCCAGGGAGTTGTCTTCAGTTTTACAGTTCCTCGGGCATCCCATGTACCCCTCATCCCCATCTAAGTTATTTACTCCTTAATAATATAAAAAAAAAAACAAGCTCAAGGACTGTTTACTGTCTCTGGAATGCAAGTCTGGAAGGAAATGCGTGTTGCCTGGCTGTGCAGGACTATAGGGGGACCCAAATCTCTAGCAACTCCTAAGGGGGTAGTCCTACATAACAAACTCACCTTTCTGATCCTGAGAACTCTTCTGCTGAAGTCCACACTGACAGTGACAGAAAGTGTTAATCTTCAAGGTTCCTTGCTGTCCTTTTTCAAACAAACTTCCCTTTTTGACATATACAGTCTAGCTCGCGATTGTTTCCCATCTCTTTTTATGTTGAGTTCCAAGTCTCTTTTCTTGTGGTGTATACATTTTTTTCGGTTCTCTTGACATCACAATGGAACTCCTCCCTCCTGCAAACTTCTGGTAGAGAGGCAGTGACAAATCTTAACGTTTGTTATACGAGGTCGCTGAAGGAAGACTAAAGGGCTAATGTGTATCTCTGGACTACCATAAACCAGGTATGACAGTAGACTGGTACTGCAGGTAGACATGGGGGGGATTTACTAAACCTAATCCACTTAGAATCTGGTGCAGCTGGGCATGGTAGCCAATCAGCTTCTTACTTCAGCTTGTTCAATTAAGCTTTGTCAATAAAACCTGGAAGCTGTTTTTATGCAGAGCTGCACCCAATTTTGCACCCTCCAGTTTTAGTAAATAACCCCCATAGTGTGGTCATAGATGTGCAACTATCTCCCTGGGAAACCATGCGTTCATCCTTCAACATGCTGGGACCCTTCACTTAAGCCCGGGTTCACACTGATGCGGTGCAGAATTTGTAGCGTTTTCTGTGCGAATTCCGCACCGCTTCAGAATCGCACCCCGTTCATGCGAACCACTGCGGGTGTGTATGTTAAGTTAACAACACCCCGAAAAGCGGTCTGCAAACCATGGTGCAATGTGCAGAATTGGATCACATAGGTGTGAATACCCATGCTATCCGATTCTAGTGTGGACCCAAAAAAGGATCCTGTACATTTTTGGTGCGGATGCGTTACAATTAGAGCCATACAAAATGTATGGCTCCAACCGCAACGCACACAAGTAACATGTGATTTGCACAGGAATGTGGTGCGGATCCTGTGTGAATCACATGCGATATACCACACCGCATATATGTGAACCCAGGCTAAGTGTTCTGCTACCCAACCTATAAACCTAGAAATCTGAAAAATATCCATATGGCAAGGAGTGCTTCCAAAGTTGGATTCACTCATAAGTGCCTCCTAGGGTAACCCTAAATAGCCTGGTCCTGAACTGAGCATTTCATGTACCCTTCACTGCAGGGGCAAGATGAGGATTTTTATGGTGAACCTTAGGTATAATCTGTACATATGTATTCTTGAAATGAAAATCAAAATCTATGCTGCAGCAGTGACTTCTTACAAAACATATCCTGATATGTATCACAACCTCCTATTATTTGTGTGTTTATTGCAAGGAATAGCTATTAGGAGGCTCCCAGGTCTGCTTACAAATTCTGTGAAGTCTTACTCATCATACTTGCTTACTAACCAAATGATACAAGTTCTGTATACACAATGGTACCTTATGGCAAGTGATAGCCCTTGTAATGGCCCTTGCAAGTGGGTGGAGCAGGGAACTCAGGTGCTAAGATTTAATTGAAATAACTTAATGAGAAAAACATATGTAAATGTTGAGTTATTCAGCCTAATAGCATGCAAGATCTCAAGATGAAATGGTTTTAAGAGAACAGTACCTAATTCAGTATGATCTTCATAAAATTACAGTGGGGAAAAAAATTCTTTGATACTCTGCAGAATTTGTAAAATAAGTATTTGATCCCCAAGCAAAGCATAATTTTGTACTTAGTGGAGAAACCCTTGTTGGCAAGCTCAGAATTAAGACGTTTCCTGTAGTTGGTTTCCAGGTTTGCACACATCTCAGGAGGGATTTTGGTCTACTCTTTTTTACAGATCCCAAATTTTCTGTAGGATTAAGGTCTGGAGACTGGCTAGGCAACTCCATGAGCTTAACGTGCTTCTTCTTGAGCCACTCCTTTGTTGCCTTGGCGGAATTTTTGGGTCATTGTCATGCTGGAGGACCCATCCCATCCCGCCGTGATTGACGCTGGATCTACTTTGGGGGACATTGTTTTAATAAAGGACTTGTCAAAGACCCTGTACTGTGTTTTTTTTACACCACACTTTGTCTTTTTGTGAATGAGTCGCGGGACCATGTACTGCAGACTCATTCACGTAGGGGGGGGGGGGGCCGGGATCTGGGGGCCCCCTTGTTAAAGGGGGTTTCCAGATTCTGATAAGCCCCCCGCCCGCAGACCCCCACAACCACAGGCCAGGGTTGTGGGGAAGAGGCCCTTATCCTCATCGACATGGGGAAAAGGTGCTTTGGGGGGGGCCCCCCCTGCCCCAAAGCACCCCCCCATGTTGAGGGCATGTGGCCTGGTATGGTTCAGGAGGGGGGGGGCGCTCGCTCCTGACCTGCTGGGCTGCATGCTCGGATAAGGGTCTGGTATGGATATTGAGGGGGACCCACGCTGTTTTTTTTTTTAAATTTCAGCGTGGAGTTCCCCCTTAATATCCATACCAGACCTGAAGGGCTTGGTATGGATGAGAGGGGGGACCCACGCTGTTTTTTTTTTTTTGGTTTATTGCGGACCTTTATTTTTACATTCAGCTGTCAAAATAAATATTATCTAGACCTTTGAAATAAGTAAAATCATTACAGAAATAATTATAAAGGATAAGAAACAAAAATAGAATCACTAAAACTACGGAAATCAAATTAGAATACATAAAGATATGCCTAGTGCTGTTTATTAAACACGGAAGACGCGCCCGAGTGTCGGCTGTCAGAGGAATCCACACAGAGATTTACTATTGGGCAGTGGCTAAAAAGCAAGCACCTGCAGAGGACGTCTAACATGTGTTCTGCACATGCGCATTTATATCGGCCAAAGACACTGCACGGGCGTCTAGATTTTCACTGTGTCGATTTCCTTTAAAAAAACGATTTTTAACACATTCTTAATTTTTTGGGAAATAGCAGATATTGTTTAAAGTGAAGTCCTGATATTTGGCAAAGCAAATTTCTAAGTGAACATGTCTCTGCAGTGATTTTTCATGGTGTTAGACGTGCTTCTTAGCAAGTCTGCTTTGTGAGTCTGATTCCGTGCGTGTGCCTTGTTAGTAAATTTGATTGGGAATCTGCTTATGGACGCTGCTCAATAGTAAATCTCGTTGCGGGGTAAAAGTAGACGGTCGCTCATAAAAATTAGACGTTCGCCCACGAATATGCGCCCAAGCCCAATAGTAAATCAGGGCCATAGTGTCCAGCAGATGGAACCACAGAATGCAATGTATATGTGACACACATGGAAGTGTCAGATAATAGAATCACTAATAGCTCTGGAATAAAACCACCCGGACTCATTGCCTCCTCAACAGGCAAGTAATCAGCATCTTTTTTTAGAGTGTGCTTTGGGTTATTATAGCAATGGAGTCACGTTAAAGCTTAGAATTGCATTTGCTCCACAATAAATTATACACAAAATATTCTATCATCAGTAAGGGCAGACATGGCTCACAATGACAAACCTTTTTAGTAACATTGTTCTAGGTCACCAAAGAGTCTAAGGACAGAAAATACACTTACACAGCCGGGACCTGTTGTTACTGCAGGTCTATAAAGGTAGGCACACAGCACAGTCATGCCTTATGCAGTTCTTCCAATGGGAGATTATCTGTCTAGAGGAAGAGCAGTGGGGAACTAAGGGTTGAAAAGGGTTAATAATCGGTAAAACATAAGTTAACATACATATAAAATCCTTTATTTTATTTAATCTGGTCCACCCACTACAGGCTGCCTGCAAAGAAACTGCAGGGAGCAGATACTAGAACAGCCACCCTGCACAGGGAGAGAGTAGCAGTGACCGGTCATGCACAGAAGCAAAGTACGCAAAGGGCACCAGTATTCAACATGCTTCTTGTATTTAGAACCCATATTTAGAAGTGTACCAGTGATTGAACGGAGCGAAGGGGATAGTTAAGAAAAGGTGAGTATATGCTGTTGGGGAGGGGAATATTAAAGCAAGCATACAATTCTCTAGACAAAGCTCTATTATGAAGTAAAATGTTCCTAAAAAATTCAGTTTTAGCCTACTTAAAATGTAAAGTTGTTTTGGCCCAAAAAATAAAACCAAATCAGAAGCAGGTTGGTCCATTTAATGTAGAATTGAAGAGTCAAAAAGAAAAATCTGGCTACCAGCAGTTATTTTATGGGACCGAGAATTATAAAGTAAAGACAGTGAAAATGTAGTAATTGTTGGCTTCTGACCCCTAAGAATTGGAATGATCCTATAATTATTCTGGAATTATATTCACATCTGCAAATTTTGTTTCTTTTAAGTTCACATTTTGCAGGCACCATGGTAATAAATTCAGAAACTACAATGATTTGACAGCTTGATTGAAAAAAACATCCAAAGTAGGAAGTCACAGGTTGGAAACCTAGCACATTCAAAGCAGTGAACAAGGAGGAGAGTTTTTCAGGCGTTTTTTCAAGCTTTGATTTTTTCAGGCAATTTTAACCTTTTTTGTTTTAGCAGATTTGCAAATATTATAGGCATTTTTTTCAGGTGTTTTTCATTTTGACGTTTTTGCTGAGGCCAATAGAAATAACTGCTGTTTGAGCCTAAAATGCCTAAAACAAAATGCTCATTCCCACTATTCAGGCATTTTCCATTCAAATCTATGGAGACAAATTCTCAGATCTGCCTGAAAATTAGTGCAAGTACATTTTTCAGTGAAAGGCGTTTTATTACAGGCAACAGAATGCTCAAGTGTGAACAGGTACAATTGGAAATAATGGGATTTTACTTGTTGAGTGTTTTTGAGTATGGAGGTTCAACCTGAAAAACGCTCAAGTGTGAAAGGGTCTTAACAGCTCAGTACATGTGATAACAGCTTACCCTGACAAGTTCTCCCAACTGTACAGATTGTCATGTGATTCAGAACATTCTTTATGGTACGACAGTGGGGAAGGGTGCATACGTACATCTCACCATTGACTTGCTGCCGTCGTTGACATTTGTGTGCATGTAGCATTATCACCAACTGCTGCTGGATAAGCTTGCGATATTCTGGATCAGTAAGGGGTCTGATTTCCATTGAGGGAGATGTACCTGTGCTGGTTTCAGTGGAAAGATTTGTACCTACTGGCTGAACCGGAGACTGTAGAGGGGACTGGAGAATGGAAAGAAGATTTCCAAGACTGTAAAACATATAAGCTATAAAAACTAAAAGTGTATAAGCAATAAAGCAGAAGGCAGACATGCTCAGTATAGTGTGTAGAGAGAGCTGATAGAATAAACATTGGTTCAGACAAAAACGTAGTCACTTTGATCATAAACTGAAGATAAGTGAAGTCGAAGAAAGACAATAAACCTACAACAAAGTCTGAGCTTCAGGTTCCAAGCATTGCCTTGAATCTGTAGGGAAAGGCTAAACAAAGGAGGAACTGAGCATTTCCATTCAAATTTCTGATAGAAGCTCTTGGTTTACCCTAGATATAGAAAAGTCTTCATCATTAAACAATAAAAAACATATCAATGCAAACAGAGCCCCGGCAACCAAGACAAGGCATACAGATGAGATGCCCCACTGAAGTCACTAAAGCATTTTTTTCAATCTGTTACAAAGTTTCTTACCTGAAGAGCCTGTCAGTAACAGCACTTCCCATTGCAGGCTGACAATGCCAATCCCCTATCCATGGTTCATGATGTGGTGTTGGTCGAGGTACTTTAGTTGTGGACATCCAGCACAGGTGTCATGGAGAGGTATCAGGGAAAGGTGAGCAAGGTGTGGTGAGGGAGCAGAAGGTTCATGGAAAGGTGAGCAAGATGTGGTGAGGGAGCAGAAGGTTCATTCATGGAAAGGTGAGCAAGATGTGGTGAGGGAGCAGAAGGTTCATGGAAAGGTGAGCAAGATGTGGTGAGGGAGCAGAAGGTTCATGGAAAGGTGAGCAAGATGTGGTGAGAGAGCAGAAGGTTCATGGAAAGGTGAGCAAGGTGTGGTGAGGGAGCAGAAGGTTCATGGAAAGGTGAGCAAGGTGTGGTGAGGGAGCAGAAGGTTCATGGGAAGGTGCAGGACACAGGTAAGTGAGATGTGGACAGGAATCAGAGGGCTCATGGAGAAGAGACAAAGAGAGGCAAGTAAGGTGTGAGCAGGTAGCAAGAGGGTTCATTAAGAGGGGTGACAAAAGTTAGGGAAGGCAGGAAAAGGCAAATAAGGAGGTGCCGAAGAGAGAGAAAGAGGTGTGGGCAAGCAGAAGAACATTGATTGAGATTATGGAAGAGGAATGGAGGGCAAAAATGAAAACACAGGAAGAATGCCCTTATGGTCAATAATATAGGACAGAATTGAACAAGTTGTGGTCAGGCAGCAGGGGCTCATGGAGAAGTGTTGGGAAGATGTGGATGTGGTGTGGTCAGGCAGCAGAGGGTTTATGAAGAGATGTGGGTAAGATGTGAACAAGGTGTGGACAGGCAGTATTGGGAGGTGTGGTCATGCAGCAAAGGGTTCATTATGAGGAGACAGATAGAGGTGAGCGAGTGGAAACAACAGAAAAAAAAGAGGGCGCACCAACGTAGTGCATTATCCAAGAGATTTTAATAAAAAATACCAGCAGAAAACTGCTCACAAAGTGCTCACAAACACAGAACTAAAATACACTCTTCAAGCCACACATTAGTGGCCAAATTTGGATAGTTTCCAAAGCACAGAGGAATGTACCAGCAAAGGAGGGCTTCTTCGGGGTCCCTAACTCTGACGCGTTTCGGAGGAATACCCTTCTTCCTCAGAGCCAGAGGCTGTTCGAAGGATATTCCTTTGAGATGATTCAGCCTTCAGGGACCCCGAAGCAGCCCCCCTTTGCTGGTACATTTCAACAAGTCAGTGTAGCCCAAATCTGGGGCACAGAATTGGAGCATTATAACTAACTTTTTTCTATTGCCACTATTTTATATGCATTCTTGGGAACTTATAGCATTTGTGACATGCAACACTGGTTCATGTGTGGCATTTTCAGTTGTTTATATATCATTCTCAACAAGTTTGCGTTTCCCCACCAAATTTGTGTGTGCTGGACAATTCCACCCCACCCACGAGGTTTAGTCATAGAGGCATGTGGGCAGAGCAAATGTGTCAGAGGAGATGGCCTGGGAAGAGCCTAGGCAGAGAACATTTTCCATCCACTGATTCAGGATGCGGCACCTCTGAGTCATACTTTGTACATCCGGCCAGGACCCTTGAGTAGTGGGTTACTAGATGGGGCTGAATGGGCGCTTGGAGCGGTGCTGTAAGAGACTACATAGGGTCACACAGAAGCAACCACTCAGTGTGGGGGGAATGAGAGACTGGTAAAATAAAAACAAAACATGCCATCAACAACTTAATATGTTTCCCCTTCTAAAGCATCACATTAAGGCCTCATGCACACAGGGTGTTTTTGCAGCCACTTTTAGGGGTGCTTTAGTGCTTCCAAATGGCCCTCTATGTAGTCCTATGTGTCCATGCACACATAGACTTTTAGAAGCTTTTAGTTGCAGTAGCGTTTACTAGCAGAAAAAAAAAATCCAGGGCCAGTGTGTCCAGAAGCAGCAGTGTTTTGGCTGAAAAAAAATGCTTGTCGCAGCTAAACACATCTAAATGCTAGGCATGTCTAGTGCTTGAGTGTTAATTCATTTCAATGGCCAGAATAAATGATCATTCTGGCCAATGAAATGCGATTTTAGAAGTGCCTAAACGCTTGTAAAAGCGTTAGATACTTTTACAAGCATCAGGCTTTTATTATGCAAAAACGCTGCTGCCATGAGGACAGCTTCTAGGAGAGTTTTTTAAACGTCTTGTGTGCATGAAAGATACCCTGTGACAGTTGCAAGGAAAAAAAAACAAACTAATAAATAAAAACATATCTGAAAATATCAGGTTGTGCATGACTTTCGATTTTTTTTCTTCTACTAAAATCTATATTCCAGCACCTACTTGTTAAATCTCGGACAGAGTGGCCTATTCATAACAGTGGGTAAATCCCATTCATAGTCCAGGCCTCCTGGAATCCTTGTCTGTAAGTGCAATATCCAGAAGACTTCCCACTTACAGAGAAGTCTGAAGATGTCACCTCCCATTCTTTCTATGCCCTGTATTTATAAGACTGTGGGGTCACCCCCATGCACGCCCATAAAATGTTTAGCCACATTTGTGGAGAGATTTTTTTCATTGTTATAGATGTGATTATGGAGACAATCCCACAGTCTTCTACTAGTCCACCCACATATGACCATTTGGAAACTCGGGCACTGCCCAAGGGCCCGGGGTCAGTAGGGGGCCCCATGAGATGCCCCTGGTACCTTTTTTATAGGCTTTTTTGAGTTTGGGCAAGGACACAGGGGCCCCATGATCCCCTATTGCCCAGGGCCCCATGAGTTGTCAGTCCGCCCCTGTATGGTACTGAGCAAACCTTGCATGTTATCAGACAACGCACTGAGTGTTGAAATTAATAACGATTTTTCTTTTCCATTTTTTGCCATTTACAGTAGACTCAATCTCTTTGTGTCTAACAATATGGGGACAACAAAGGAACCTGTCCCCACCATATCTTTAATTACCTTTTAATTGGAGTCCTGCCCTTAAAGGAAAGTAGCTGAGGGAGAGAAATATCCCTACAGAAAGGGCTCACTGAGAGACAGTTTTAACCCCCCCAGATAAAATTTGGGCATATGTATCCTCCTCATACAATACTGGTAGGTATCGTTCCACAATGTTTTAGTCTTTTTAAACTCTATGCTGCATGTTGTGAAGAACATGTATCAATTCCTGTCTTATAACAGAGATTTCATATCTTCCTGCTCTTTTCAATGATTTTTCAGGGTACTCACACTGACAGAAAAAAATAACACATTCATGCTGCTTCTTTGTTGAATTCATCCTCATCATCACAAATCCTGCACAGTGAGAAACTGATGTACCCCTATGCCACTAATGGTGTCACCTGGGTGTCCAGATCCCTATATACAGTTGTGTTCAAAATAATAGTGTGTTGAAAAAAGTGAATAAAGCTCAAAATCCTTCTAATAGCTTTTATTTCCATACACACAAATGCATTGGGAACACTACACATTCTATTCCAAATCAAAACATGAAGAAAAATATATCAAATTTGTGTTGTTCCTCTAAAAAAATGGAAGAAAAGTGAATATTAGACTGTTCAAAAAAATAGCAGTGTTTGTATTCTTCTTTACAAACTCAAACATTCACTATGTAAACTGAAAAATGTTTGAAGATTTTGCTTTCCTTTGAATCACTTAATGAATATTTAGTTGTATAAGCACTGTTTCTGAGAACTGCTGTACATCTGTGTTGCATGGAGTCAACCAACTTCTGGCCCCTGTGATCAGGTATTCCAGCCCAGGATGATTGGACTACATTCCACAGTTCTTCTCTATTTCTTGGTTTTGCCTCAGAAACTGCATTTTTGATGTCACCCCACAAGTATTCTATCGGATTAAGATCCGAGGATTGGGCTGGCCACTCCATAACGTCAATCTTGTTGGTCTGGAACTAAGATGTTGCATGTTTACTGGTGTCTTTGGGGTCGTTGTCTTGATGGAACACCCATTTCAAGGGCATTTCCTCTTCAGCATAAGGCAGCATGACCTCTTCAAGTATTCTGATGTGTTCAAACTGATCCATGATCCCTGGTATGTGATAAATAGGCCCAACACCGTAGTATGAGAAACATCCCCATATCATGATGCTTGCACCACCATGCTTCACTGTCTTCACAGTGTACTGTATCTTGAATTCAGTGTTTGGGGGTCGTCTGACAAACTGTCTCCGGCCACTAGACCCAAAAAGAACAATCTTACTTTCATCAGTCCACAAAATGTTGCGCCATTTCTCTTTAGGCCAGAAAAAGTGCTCTTTGGCAAATTGTAACCTCTTCAGCACGTCTTTTTTTCAACAGTGGGACTTTGCGGGGGCTTCTTGCAGATAGCTTGGCTTCACATAGGCGTCTTCTAATTGTAACAGTACTCACAGGGAACTTTACACCTTCTTTGATCTTCCTGGAGCTGATTGTTGGCTGAGACCTTGCCATTTTGGCTATTCTTCTATCCATTCAAATGGTAGTTTTTCACTTTCTTCCACGTCTTTCAGGTTTCGGTTGCCATTTTAAAGCATTTGCGATCATTTTAGCTGAGCAGCCTATCATTTTCTGCACTTCTTTATATGTTTTCCCCTCTCCAATCAACTTTTTAATCAAGGTACGCTGTTCTTCTGAACAATGTCTGGAATGACCCATTTTCCTCAGAATTTCAGAGAAAAATGCACTGTAACCAACATGTACAACATTTACTGCCTTCCTTCCTTAAATAAGGGCAATAATTGCCACCTGTTTTTCAAAGAATGAATGACCTGACTAATAGAACTCCACACTGCTATTATTTTGAACATGCCCCTTTCAATTAGTGATTCAATTACACAGAATCAGCAGCATGCATGTCATGACTGTTGGGTCTGTTGGATTTCTGTTACTCTACTACACCTGCTAGTAAATTATTTGCCATGTAGAAATATCATTTCTACCAAAAAGAGTGATTGATCAGGTTAGTGAGGTCTGACTGCTATTATTTTGAACACAACTGTATATCACTGACATCTGTACACTCAGTGTTTTATATAGGGAATAGAAGTCAGTGTACAGACATCAGTGTTATATATAGGGAATAGCAGTCAGTGTACAGACATCAGTGTTATATATAGGGAATAGCAGTCAGTGTACAGACATCAGTGTTATATATAGGGAATAGCAGTCAGTGTACAGACATCAGTGTTATATACAGTGCCTTGAAAAAGCATTCATACATCTTGAAATTTTCCCCATTTTGTTATGTTATGTTTGTCATGTTACAACCAAAAACGTAAATGTATTTTGTTGTGATTTTATGTGACAGACCAACACAAAGTGGCACATAATTGCGAAGTGAAAGGAAAATGATAAATGGTGTTTAAAATTTTTTACAAATAAATCTGTGAAAAGCATGGCGGCATTTGTATTCAACCCCCCCTGAGTCAATACGTTGTAGGACCACCTTTCAGCTGCAAGTCTTTTTGGGATGTTTCTTCTAGCTTTGCACATCTAGAGAGGGTCATTTCTGCCCATTCTTCTTTGCAGAATAGCTCAAGCTCTGTCAGATTGGATGGAACAGCAGTTTTCAAGTCTTGCCACAGATTCTCCATTGGATTTAGGTCTGGACTTTGACTGGGCCATTCTAACACATGAATATGCTTTGATCTAAACCATTCCATTGTAGCTCTGGCTGTATGTTTGGGGTCATTGTCCTTCTGGAAGGTGAACCTCCGTCCCAGTCTCAAGTCTTTTGCAAACTCTAACAGGTTATCTTTTAAGGTTGCCCTGTATTTGGCTCCATCCATCTTCCCATCAACTCTGACCAGCTTCCCTGTCCCTGCTGAACATGATGCTGCCACCACCATGTTTCACAGTGGGGATGGTGTGTTCAGGGTGATGTGCATTGTTAGTTTTCCACCACACATAGCATTTTGATTTTAGGCCAAAAGGTTCCATTCTGCCCTATCTGACCAGAGCACCTTCTTCCACATGTTTGCTGTGCCCCCCATATGGCTTCTCGCAAACTGCAAATGGGACTTCTTATGGCTTTCTTTCAACAATGGCTTTCTTCTTGCCACTCTTCCATAACAGCCATACATGTAGAATGCACGACTAATAGTTGTCCTGTGGACAGATTCTCCC
This sequence comes from Staurois parvus, assembly GCF_062004578.1. Lineage (NCBI taxonomy): Eukaryota > Metazoa > Chordata > Amphibia > Anura > Ranidae > Staurois > Staurois parvus. The sequence continues at coordinate 25,944 of NW_028317993.1, forward strand.
ACCTGAGCTGTGGATCTCTGCAGCTCCTCCAGAGTTACCATGGGCTTCTTGGCTGCTTCTCTGATGAATGCTCTCCTGTAAGTTTAGGTGGATGGCCATGTCTTGGTAGGTTTGCAGTTGTGCCTTACTCTTTTCATTTTCGGATGATGGATTGAACAGTGCTCCATGAGATGTTCAAAGCTTGGGATTTTTTTTTTTATAACCTAACCCTGCTTTCAAGTTCTCCACAATTTTATCCCTGACCTATCTGGTGTGTTCCTTGTCCTTCATGATACTGTTTGTTCACTAATATTCTCTAAAAAAAAACTCTGAGGGCTTCACAGAACAGCTGTACTTATACTGAGATTAAATTACACACAGGTGGACTCTATTAACTGTTTACTGAAACTTTTGAAAAAAATATATATTTCTACTTTCTGCTATAAAATATATCCAATAAAAAATTAAAAAAATAAAATGTCTTCATAAATTTTGGGCCAAAATGTATTCTGCTACATGTCTTTGGTAAAACTTTCTTTAATTTCTATAATAAACATTTATTTTGAACATAGTGTAGAGAAATTCTGTGACAAACACATGTAATGCGGTCACTACAATATGTAGGTGGGGCTTTGTGTGAGTGTGGCTTGAGTGTGGGCAGGGACACAGATTGCCCCATGATCTCCTATTGCCCATTGGCCCCATGAGTTGTCAGTCCGCCCCTGGCCCCCCTACTACATAAAGAGAATACAGAGCACCTCCACACAAACACACAGACACAGGTCTCCCCTCAGGCTCTCACATTTCAGTTCTCAGCTCTCCAGTCACACATAGCTCTCCCTCCTTTCTCTCATTGTTACACCCTGGGTTCTTTTACTGGTTCAGAAAGTATCCTCCTCCTCGATGATCTATCAGACAGACACCCCACCATGTCCTCTGCCCCAAACACTATCATACACATGGCACGGATGGATATGGAGCAGGGTGCAGGTAACCAAATGTGATTTCTCCTGCGCTCCGGGACCCAGGCCGGTGGTGAGTAGATGAAATCAAAACTCCAAAAAAGCAACCACCGGAGTATACAAGGTCATGCAGCTCCAAACCAAGGCTGGGGAAGCCCGAACAGAACTGTGAAGTGAAACAACAAGAAGCGCACCAACCTTGTGCATTACCTCAGTAACCAAAATGTATTTAGTAAAAGAATGGTACTCACAAACAGCGAATAAAAACAGCTAAGCTCTGAGGAAGAAGGCATGACCTTCGAAACGCGTCAGCTGTACTGAGTGCCTACCCCCATGATGGGATTTGCGCTGGCCTCTTGCCTTTGAAGTCCCTTGGAGGACTTACATGCCTGTGTTTATTCGCTGTTTGTGAGTACCATTCTTTTACTAAATAAATTTTGGTTACTGAGGTAATGCACAAGGTTGGTGCGCTTCTTGTTGTTTCACTTCGCAGGGTGCAGGTGCCAGGGGCAGGTTAGTTGGGGGCCCCATGACAGGCTCCTGAAAGGATGGGGCAGAATGGATGGAGTAAGTTGGCTCCGTGTACAGTCCTGAGAGGAGAGGACAGAGACTGAGTGAGTCCCGCTGTCAGAATCCAATGGCACAATGCGGAGGATTCCTCCATCCACCTCGCTTGTGTCGACTGGGGAATCTGTTTGTTTTTTTGTTTGGCCCTCTGATTAAAGTAAAAATGAAACCCACTGTAATCACTTTCTAACCTTCATTATGAAATTTAAATGAAATAGGTGAGTGTTTACTAGGAGATGGAAAGATCAGTTTACTTACAATGTGTTGTCTTGGAATTTTTCAGGACACTCCCGAATTTGGACAGGATTACAATGTTGGTATAACACAGTGTACCAGAAATACAAATCCAATAAACCACCAGAAACTAATGAAGATATTGAAAATTGCCTAGAGAGCTACCAAAACCTCAGTCTGTCCTCTACATACACTGTGGGAGACATTTAACAATTTTGCTAAAGCAAAGTAAGGCTAAAGCATCTCCCATCAGGAAGCTGTCATTATACTTGGTCAATCGTGGTCAAAAGTGGTCGAGGCATTCCCCACGCATATACGTGCTTATGATTGGCCAAGCACAATGGCAGCTTCCTGATGGGAGGGGCTAATTGGGACATGTTGCAGGAGCACCACGCCCAAGTAGTAACATATAACAAAATGGGTTTGGCTACAAAAGGACTTTAGAGGTTCTCATGGAATACACACTTAAAGCGGGGTTCCACCCATTTTTAATACTTTATCTTATTATGTAGTCCCTGTGAAATAAAGCACAAGTTGAATATTTGTTTTCTTCATTATACATACCTTTTACTATTTCAATACCGGGCAATTTTACACCTTCCTGCCCAGGCCATTTTTCACGTTTCAGCGCTCTCACACTTTGAATGACAATTGCGCGGTCATACAACATTGTACCCAAACTAAAATGTTATCATTTTCTTCACACAACTAGAGCTTTCTTTTGGTGGTATTTAATCACTGCTGGGGTTTTTATTTTTTGCTAAATTAACAAAAAAAGACCAAAAATTTAAAAAGAAAAACACGTTTTTCTTTGTTTCTGTTATAAAAGTTTACAAATAAATAATAGTTCTTCATAAATTTAGGCCAAGATGTATTCTGCTACATGTCTTTGGTGAAAATAACCCAAATTAGGATGTATTTTTTAGTTTGTAGGAAAGTTATAGAGTTCACAAACTATGGTATAGATCTGAAAATTGATCAATCCTGAAGTACTGACAGCCAATCTAATTTCTTGAGGTCCAAGAATGTCAGAACAGTACAGATACCCCCCAAATGACCCCTTTTTGCAGAGTAGACAGTCCGACATACTTCATAAGAGGAATGGCGAGTTTTTTGAAGTTGTATTTTTTTTGTCATAATTTTTCGGAAAATGAAAAAATTAAAAAAATGATTTTCACTATTTTTTTTACATACTGTCACCAGTGCAGTACAGCATCATCATATAACTGGCATGGCGGTGAACAGGGACACTGACTGGTGACAGTATGAAAAAAAAAAATATATATATTTTTTTTATTTTTTTTATTACATTTTTTTTTTATTTTTTTTAAGATTTTGTTTTCATATTTTACTATGACCAAAGTAGTAAATGTTACCATAGTAACACTGTACTATTTTGGGGAAGTGATCAGTATTTTTTTTTTTTTTTTTTACACAATTTGCTTATAGCAAAGAATTACTTTGCTATAAGCAAGCATTTACCTGAATGAAATCGATTCATTCAGGTTTTTTTTTTTTTTTTTTTTTGTGCTTAGCTGTGATTTGGCCACAGCTAATCACATGACATGTGCATGTGACCTGCTGTGACCATTCACAGCTAGGCACTAGTATACAATGGATGGCATGAATGAAGCCATCCATTGTATACAACTGTCATGTGACCTGCTGTGATTGGTCACAGCAGGTCACATGGTACCGGCAACGGGGGCCGGTACTCAGATCTGTCATCGGCCGTGTCCGAGGTACACGGACGGTGACAGATCGCGCCACTGCGCGGCTCTGCAACCGCGCAAACTGCGCATGTGCGGGAGCACGCCAAATGGCGTGCACCCGGAAAGCTGAAGCATTTTTGCAGCCGCCAAATGGCTATAGGCCGGGCGGCTAATGGTTAATCCACTGCAAGCCTGCAGTTCCGGTCCCGACCACCTAGGCGATGACGTTGTAAGGCGATTTGCAAAGGTCTCCTGGGATGTCATTTCCTGTATCTCAGGAGTCCTTTGGTTTCCTGTAATCGCGGGACTTGCAAATGGGAGGTGTTTTGCGCCATTTTACCGGAGTTCATGATATATTCCCTTCCTTGCAGTGCAGTGCTGTACAGGTTGCCTGACGGGGGGCGGGAACTTCATCCGTCCCCACCATTGTTATGGCAACCTGTACTGCACACGTTGCGCTGAGCAGTGTCTGTACTGCGCATGTGTGAGAACGAGTGGTGCATGCTGGGATAGCTAGCAGCACGATTCCAGGAAATAAATACCTGCGGGCTTCAGATGCCCACAGCCATCATGGCGCCTGCCTGCTTCTGAGATCCTGGTAAATGTTTACGATTTTCTAAGTAATTACAATGCTTTTAATATTGAGTTATTCCAATTGTTAATGCTATTTGTAAGGTCATTGTGGATCTGTTTTTAACAAAACATTTTTAGGGGGACTGGAGCTGCGCTTTAACGCAACATATTGTAAAAAATGTGGTAACCCCCTATAAAGTTTATCAATTCAAAAGATTAAAAAAACACTCAAATTCTTGTTAAAAACAATCATGGGGAAAGGTTAAGAGAAATCCTCTGCAGAACTGTGCCACCCTAATACAGCTAAATATAGACAATTATAAATATCTCATAGTGGTTATCACCAACGTATTAAAACCGGGCAAAAGTCCTTACAATAGATGAGCATATGGTTTGTTGAGCGTGGCTAAATTCGCAGACAATGTCTCAACACGTTATGTAGGAATTAAGACCTGCTTCTTCAGGAAAAACTGTGCCGTGGAAGAGGAGGACAGGCCTTGCAATTGATGGGATGATAGTTGGCTTCTAACCTCTATCTGGTAATCATTGCCTCATTCACTCCTATTATTCTGGGCAGCCCTGTGCAGCTTGGGGTGAGCTCTCAACATTGTGTCTGCTGTAATGTTGCTTTGTGATGGTCTCCATTATGTTTTAGAATTTGGTTGAGCTAGGCGTATATAGTGATGCACTAGATGTGATTACTCTCTGGGAATATTTTCCTGGTGGTTTTGAACTAGGATCCAAACATGCCTTAGCTCATCCTAAACAGAAACGGTGAAACAGATTTGGAGACAGATTTACTACAAGGTTACTCCTTAGAGAACATTAAACCTTTGTGTAACATTTCTCTTACATTACATTAAGATTACATTAAGATCCACCCAACTAGTACATAGTATAGTGTTATTTTCCTTTGAGGTTCCCCAAAAACTTCCTTTTTTGATTTCCTCTTTCTTTAGTCCTTCTCTTCAGTTTCCCTGAATATCCACTCAGGGATTATACCTTGAGCATGTCAGAGATTGAAATCTGTGGGACTACATGTCCCATGTTTCACTGTGCACTGCCCATAATGTGCATGCTTTGCCTGAACACAGCACAGTAAGGTATGCTGCTACAGTTCTTCTTACTGTTTCATGGAGTGTGTAATGATGCTTCACTTCTTAAATTCTTGCAGGCAGAGGGTAAAGGCACTTTATGTGTAAGCCCCACTCAGGACAGAGTTTGGGATTCTGATTGGTCAGGGCTGGCACGTGACTGCTTTGACCAATTGGAATCACTCTCATTCGTCCCAACATCCTTAAGAAAAGAAGGGGAAGAAAATGGCACATTTCAAATCCCTGGACCAGCGCACTGGCTGCACGGGCAATGAAAGCTAATCCACCAAAGTATGTAGCGGGAACCAGGGGGGTGGGGAGGTTGCAGTGTGTTAGTTAGTTATCCTTTTTTTGTGCAAAGGTGAACTTACACTTTACATTTTTTAAAAAATCTATGGTTTGTTGGAAAACTTTTGTCGGTCGGCAGCTCAAGCCCCTGATCAGTGTATTCAGGGGATAAAGGCCCTTTAAGTGTAAGCCCTGCCCAGGAGACGTGTTGGGGGGTTGAGTCAACGTTTGGCATATATATTGCCCCTGCAGGAAGGGAGAAGGGTCTGAAGGGGAGATAGTGACCTGGCAATAGCAACATGTGAGGCTACAAGGGTTTAGAGAAATACCCTGATAGGCCCCAGGCTGCTCCTGAGAGAAGTGGGTCTGAGCTATGGACAATTATTTTTGGGACTGAATCTGCGAAGGTTGTGCTGTACCCACCGTGTTCATACTAGAGTTGCCAGAGTTTGTGGGGAGAGGTAGAAGGAAAAAGAATTGGAATGGTTTTGTACACAGGAACTGCTTTGTACCACTTTAACCACTCTTATATTATTTTAGTTAAGCATCTAAAATGGCTGACCGTATGGACAATCGTTGATTAACAAAAATGCCAAGTATTCTTTGGAGTAGGCCTCAGACCAGGATTATGTGAGTAGCCAAGATGAAGGAATTCCTCCATAATTCAGGTGTTTGGTACCCCATCTCGATCATGTTTCAGGAAGGGAATGGGTGGTGCCCTGGCCTGGCATGACAGTTATTGGTGGCCAGCCAGGAACTGCTTACACTTGGCGTAGTTGACAGGGTAGGATATGTTGCCACCAAAGGAGAATATATCAGCTTTGCTAGTTGGGGCTTGATTGAAAGGCGGAATCAAAGGGGCAGTGGAAAGAACGCAGCAATTTGTCAGGTCATGTGGTTAAAGTGGAAAGCAGGTTTCTGCTACCTTGGAAAAGAGCTACTTAGGATGAGGTTTGGCCCTGTATGGTGGGGGAACTACAGTGGACAGTGGGCTGAGGTTCCTGCACAACAGAGGACTGCCTTTGTGCCATCATGATGTTAGGGAATCGCAGGTACCACTGTAGCCACAGTGTGGGAAGTGTCATATGTATCTGTTTGAAACCCTTCCAGATCCTGAGAAACCAAAATATCTAGCCATACCTTGGGAGGAGGACAGTGTAGCAAACTAACTCATCAGAGTTGGAGCTGAGTTCTCCTTTTACATTTTTTCTCTTTTTATTCAAGATATTTCTCATTCCTCAGCCTCATTTCCTACCCCCCCCTGCAGTCCTGAGAGGCAAACGTTATCTTCTGACAGATGGTGTGGGTCAACCAGGTTAAGACATCCCTGGTTGGGTGCCAGTTGTCTGGGGAAACATGTAACCTTTCTCACCTACGTCTGATAAGGCAGCATTTCTAAGAGAATTGGGAAGCACTGACCCCAAAACTGTGTAAGCCCCCACATCATAAAACAGATAATAGCTTCTCTCCAGGACTTAAAAGAGAATTGAACATTCCTCAGGTCAACTGTGTGTTTCATGTCATGGATTATGAAGCTGTTAGTTTTAACTGAGTTTCCCACTGACCTCTCCCAAAACTTGTAGTAAGAGCCCCCCTCCCCTTTGAGAGGGACTTTTAAGAAGAGAAAAGCTAGTTTAAGATACACACACACATCTCCCAGTGAACATCGTAACAAAAGGAGATCAAAGAATCACCCTGCTCTGCAACTTGAATCTGCAAAACCAAGGCAAGGCACGTAACTTAACCCCGTAATCTCTTTCCTATTATCTTGCTGCTGTGTCTTTATATACATATATATATATATTTGTGACATCTCTTTGTAAATATTTTATTGCACCTGTTTGACTCTTTTAGTAATAAATCTTTCTTTCTGAAAGTATTAAACTGTTTTTAAGTGCTTACCTGCAATTCACGAATTCCTGCCTTTTGAAGAGAGGCTACTGTGTTTGTTTACTCCCTGCCCAATTGACCATATTGGACAGGTGACTTTTCAATCATTATAGTGTATTTCTGACAGAGTCCGTCTTCTCTGTACATTTCAAGACGGTGGTGGAAATGTGAAGGGCTAGTGGTGTAATTAACCTGACCCAGTAACAAGCGCATTCAGGCTGCAGGCGGCACCGATTGTAGCCCATTAGCTGGACAATCGCTGTGCAGGGTGCGGCTGGGTGGGGCCTTGTTACGCGCGTCACACCGCGGTTTTAGATAGGCCGGTCCTTTGGTCACGAGTTTGGTGAGAAGGTCTGGTGTCTGATGCCGTGGGCGTGATGTATTACTGTTAGTCACGGTCGTGCGATTGTCGCATGTTGGTGGCGGCGACCGTGGATCCGTGACAGACGGAGCCTAGGAAGAAATTTTGGTTGGCAAGGGGTCAGGGGTTGGATCAATAGTAACAGACCCCCTGGGCTCTCCTTGTTCCTAGTCATTCTGGGCTGGTGGAACAGTGGACAGCTTCCCTAATACTTTCCCAAGTGTAGTTGTGATCAGTGTGATCAAGCGTGTCCTCAGCCTCAAATACCCCACAGTTGGGAAAGTTGCAGGAATCTATAGAGGTGGTGCTGGAGAAAGATGTAGAGGAGCTGCAGGTGAAGTTAGGGTTGATTTGAGAAGGGGAGTGCTTCCCTCTGAAGGGGCGGATGACTGTTGTCAGTGGTGGTGGAGCTGATAACGGAAAAAATTTTAAAATAGTATTGGAACAGTTTTGTATGCCAGAACAGCTTTGTACCACTCTTTTTTTTTAGTAAAGCATCCAAAAAAGCCGACTGTGTTGAAAATCGTTCATTAGCAAAAATACCAAGTGTTCTTGGGAGCAGACCTCAGGCCGGGAGTACTTGAATAGCCAAGATGGCAGAATTCCTCCATAATTCAAGAAGATGGTGGGAGGTGCACTGGGCTAGCATGGCCGTTGCTGTTGGCCAACCTAAAGGAGCACTGCCACAGAATGAAACCTCACCTGACCACATTGTGTGTGTCTGTTTAAAGGAAACTCTGTCATATCAACAATGATAAATCTGTTTCAGATACTTATTCCTGTTTCAGGAAGATGGCGGGAGGTGCACTGGGCTAGCATGGCTGTTGCTGTTGGCCATCCAGAGACCTGCTGCTCTAAAGGAGCACTGCCACAGAATGAAACCTCACCTGACCACTTTGTGTGTGTCTGTTTAAAGTGAAATTCTGTCTTATCAACAATGATAAATCTGTGTCAGACATTTGTAAATCTGTCACAATTTGCTGCCCAGGATTTCAAGCACAGGGGTTGCAAAAACACAGCTAAACTGTTGCATAACAATATAGAAATGTGCCAAAATTATACAAACTAATACTTATACAGTCTGCCCCATAGAACAACTCTATATCAATATTAAAAAAAAATAAAATTAAAAAAAGTCCAAAAAAAAGTCCAACCAAATAAATATAAATCCAAAAAATTCAAAAATAAAATAAATGAAATATTCGTGACAACACTCTGGTGATTATCCAAATAAGAATATCATTTTTTTCTTTTGCTAATTAGTGTAAAAAGTGAATCAAGTGAACAAACATAATTAAAAAAGAAAAATTAGTGCAAAACACTGTGTACTGTGAATCACTCTTCCAGTGCTCCAAAACAAATCCACACTGTGCCACTTCTATTGTAGTAAGGAATATATACCCTTACCAACACTCCTCAATAAACCTGCTTTCAATATTTAATAGTATCCTATGGATGGGATCCTCCTAAAGTGCTCCCCAGATTCCACTATATTCAGTGCACTATTCCAGCAGGATTTTCCATATCTCCATATCATTGGCACCATATAGACAAAAAGCATATGAGGGACAAATAGTATAATACCGCCAAAGTAATGTACAGAAAAACACTTTATTAAAACTGCTCACATTTGAAATGATTCAAAACCGCTTTTAGATACCGTGAAAACCGCCAGGCTACTATCCAGGGAACATCCAGGGACCAACACACAGTCCTTATCCTCTTTTTCCCTTTTGCAAAATGGCCACCGGTCGACTTCCGGTTCCTGTATGCGTCTTGACGTCACAGCCCTTGACGCGTTTCATCATCGACTTAATCATAAGGGATCCCTTATGATTAAGTCGATGACGAAATGCGTCAAGGGCTGTTTTATTTTATTTTATTTTTGATTTTTTTGGATTTATATTTAATTGGTTGGACTTTTTTTTGGACTTTTTTTAATTTTATTTTTTTTTGAATATTGATATAGAGTTGTTCTATGGGGCGGACTGTATAAGTATTAGTTTGTATAATTTTGGCACATTTCTATATTGTTATTTCATATCTTCAAGGGTGAAGGTTTTATTTGTGCTATGGGGATTTAAGTTTTGTTGTATATTGATTTTCTGAATTTGTCACTTATTATATTTGAGGAAGTGGTAGTTATAGATAAACTGTTACATAGGCATTTTATCAGGAGGTAGCCTGGTTTCCATCTAATTGTGTTGCCAATTTGTTTGATAATTGTCTCCTAATATGTCTAGGTGCCTAGTATATTATGACTGGTAATACTCCAAAAGCAGGGTAGAGAGGAATGGGGAAAGCACAGGTTCACTTTGTCCTTAACACCAAACTTAAGTCCCACCCCCTAAGCTTAAAGGAATTCTATGGTCACAGCACAGACTTTCCTTTTTTTAACATCAGTACTGTGATAGCAATACAATCAATAGTTATTTTTGACAATCCAATATAAGCTTACTTAAAAAAAATTCTGCTTTCATGTCATGAGTCCTGCCTGTCTGCTGGCCATCTCTTTCCACAATTTCTCAGATTCCCTGCATGCTTTCCAGCTGCTCCTCTGCTGCATGCTCGCCATTTCTAAGGACTACATATCCCATGGTACCTTGCTGCCTGCAAGCTGTGATTCCTGTACTGACTCCGCCTCCTGAAACTCCTCCTCTGAGAACCTCTGTAGTTCAGAAGGCAGGCTCTGTGAAATGTGTGACACAACAGTGACTATCAATAGGGCATAGCGAATTTATGTCACAGAATTCAAGCAGGGAAATGTCTGGGGATCTTTACAAAGTGAATTGAAACCTTCAAGGTTATTTAGATGAATGGGAATAGGCTAGAAATAATTGAAACACAATATGGAAATGAATATATGATTTTAAATTTTGATCATAGATATGCTTTAAGGGCTCCTACACATGGGTATCTGGGGATGAGGGGGCACGGTAAAAACAAGTGGTTCAGACGTGTTTTTTTTGCGCCCTGGCTGCTGTAATTACTGTATTGTTGTTACAATACACCTGGATGGGGCTGTACACATGCAGCATTTTTTACTTGAGGTACAGAGTTTGATAAGTAGAAGCTACTGATCTGAGACCAAGGGGCAGAGTGAGAGCTCTGCTGGCAGTGATGGTAATAAGGACTTCCATGTGATCTCAGACCAAGAGACTTCAGCATACAAACATGGGAACAGAATACATACATGATACCCCGGTTTTCTCCTGTTCTCTCTGCGTAGTTCGGACGTATTCCACTATATTACGTAGCTTCCTGTTCTTGATCAGACGAGGCCTCTTTGGGTACTTTCCTCTGCATTCAGGACAGGTATAATATATACCCCCTTCCTGGGTGTCCAGTGCAGTTACTATACAGTCGTGGCAGAAGTAGTGACCACATCTCAGTGATACGGGATCCGTGTAAATGTCCAGGCAGATAGCACAGGTCAGCTCCTCTCTTATAGCAGCAGACGCCATGATGAACACAAAATGAAAGTGAAAGAATTTCTAAGAAGAACAGATGACTTCTTGGAAACCCCCCAGATACTGAGTCACTGGTCCAGGATAAGTATGGAGGAAGTAAAAATGACAGTTGCTTATCTGCGTTCTTGTCTTGAATGGGTGAAGATATTCAGCACATACTGGAAACGACAACGAATGCTGAATACTTTCAGCAGCCGACCCAAGAGATGAATGCAGATCACATGTTAAAGGGTATCTATAGCCAGGGTCACTGATAGAAATCCTGTACAGTCTACCTGATAGGGCCCCCTTTGACTCCACCCTTGATCCCACCCCTGGCCCCTCCCCTGACCCTGCCTTGAAAAAAAACTTTTTTTCTGGACCTGAATGGACATGGAGGTAGGCGGATGTAAATGGCAAGAATTCCATTTACATCCAGACTCCTGTAGACCCACATGGAGCTTTCAATTAAGGTAAGCATGAAAAACTGGCAGGTGGCCCTAATTGGAAAAGCTTGGGTGAAAGATTCTTAAAGGAGAGTCCTATCTTTGTATTTGGCAGAAAAGAATTATAAAGCTGCCCCAAACACCCCTGTTGAGCTGATGGGGCCCAGGTCTAGTACAACAAGACCGGCTGAACTGTCTTATCAGCAGCCCTGTCTATAGCCAAAGCCTTGGCTGGATGCTACGCAGTAACGCTTCTTTTGACCTTATGTGGGAGCAGGGGCGGACTGACAACTCATGGAACCCCCGGGCAATAGGGGATCATGGGGCCCAAACTCAAAAAAGCCTATGAAAAAGGTACCAGGAACATCTCATGGGGCCCCCTACTGACCCCGGGCCCTCGGGCAGCGCCCGAGTTTCCAAATGGTCAGTCCGCCCCTGTGTAGGAGTAATCCTAGATGTCTGTTCTTATGCTGGCAAGGCTATTGTACAGTATCCCTTCTCTGGAATCCCTTGAAAAAGGTTGGATGGCTACTCTTAAGAGCTGTAATTCCTACACCCTTCCTCCAATTTGGATGTACATACCTTCAAATTAAACCTGAGAGTGTGCACTTTCAGCCCATATCCATGATATAACTATAGTTTGAATATGTGTTGGTAAATACCTGAAAAAAAAACTAAAATTGTGCCTAAATATATATGAGCTGAACTGTACGTAAAGCACTACGTAAATTGACAGCGCTATATAAGATTGTAAACTCGAAAGAGCAGGGCCCTCAATCCCCTCATGTTTTGCATTGTATTGGTATTGTTCTGTCACATGTTCTGTCCCCCTTTGTAATGTACAGCGCTGAGCGAATCATCGGTGCTTTATAAATACTGTATAATAATAATAATATAAGTACCTGTAATAATAATATCTGCGCGACACCTCATTTTTTAATCTGAATGTTTTAAGTCAGGTGCATTGCTTTGATTGTAAAAAATTTTGTGCAACCCTGGGCGCACTGGAAAGAGAAATCCCAAGGAACGTACAGTATATCATACCACAGTGAACGTTGGAACAAAAATAAAAAAAGAAACCGCATGCCTTCCTATGCACAAAATATAGACATTAAGCTAACTCTATGCCTTTGCCTTCCTTAACTTCAACATTTGTGGAAAAAAATAGAGAAAATGCAAAAAATAATGAAGCATATACTGTGGAATTGCAACACAAGCCATGTTGTAATGTTATCTTATTAAAATTACCTTTCTTTTTCAATCTGATGCTGTAATCTTATGAAAAATTCAATGTAATATGGCAACCTGATTGTGTTCTATACACTGCTGGTGTAGAGAAGGGTCCCAGAAATTCATATTCCTGTTTATTTGATTGGTTCACTAAATTTCCCAGATGTTTTCACTAAGATATAAGTAAAATTTTTAAACACCCCCTGCACAAGGGATTTCAGTTTGGGTTAGGTACTCCCCAAGGGTTAAATGATTCTTCAGGGATGTAGATACTGCAGCTTTTCTCATTAAAATACTGAGAGTACACCAGCTGATTATAATGAGTCAGCCCCTCCCATTCAGAATCAGTCTGCAGAGGACATGGTGAAACAAAAACAGAGAAAACTTCATGGTAAAGGGCAAGGCAGGAATCTGCCACAAAGTTTGATAAAATCCTTGAGATGTACATTGGTCACCCAATAGGGATTGGAGCATACAGGTGGCGCAAACACCTAGTGCATTATCCAAGTTTTATTGAAAAGTAAAAAAGACGAAAACATACTCACAGACATATCATGTGTGTAAAGCTTTGTATGATAATAGAGATGGCCACTACAATGGGCAGGGTGTTCCTACTGTCAGTGTGGTCGGCTTGCTGACACGTTTTGGGGATGAATCCCTTTCCTCAGAGCTAATGATGGAAGCTTAGCTTAGCTCTGAGGAAAGGGATTCGTCCCTGAAACGCTTCAGAGAGCCAACCACACTGACAGTCGGAACACCCTGCCCATTGTTGTGGCCATCTCTTATTATCATACAAAGCTTTGCACACATGCTATGTCTGTATGTTTTTGTCTTTTTTACTTTTCAATAAACCTTGGATAATGCAGTAGGTGTTTGCGCCACCTGTTTGCTCTTTTTAAGTTGTTGATTTCCCTATCTGAGGAGGGCTGCATCTCCAAAACGCTATCCATAGGCCACCTTTTGCCTTGGTTCCCCTGGCCTTCCTTTGGCAATTGATTCCCGGAGTGCTGGAGAGTACACTGTTACCCAATAGGGCTTGCATTCTTCTCAACAAAAGTAGAGTTACTCTTTAAGTAAGAACTTGATTAACTAGGTTGGGTACTAGTTAGCAATCAGCAACCGCTGAGATAACAAACCCTTAGGTCAGGAGTATGTAATGTACAGCACAGCTTATGAAATTCAGTGGTATTTTTGCAGTATGTTCACATAGTGTTCAGTGTGGTATCACCTTATATTCCTTACATAGGCAGTCATAGGTGAAGTGCACCTTTTCACTGATTGTCAGTGGAGAAGTGTCTCCTACATTAGTGGTCAATGGTAAAAGTGGTCCTTTTAGGTTGGTGGTCAGTATTGTGTGCCCCTTCCATTGGAGGACATTAGAATGCCTTCTTTTGTTGGTGGCCGATTGTGAGTGCTCCCATCACTTTCCATTTTGTCACCTGACCAAACAGGGAAGGAGCTGCAGAGAAATATATTATTATTATTATACAGGATTTATATAGCGCCAACAGTTTGCGCAGCACTTTACAAAATGAAGGCAGACATTACAGTTACGATACAATTTGGTACAAGAGGAAACAGAGGGCCCTGCTCGTTAGATATGTTGCATTATTACCATCTCAATAACTAATAAAAAGCAAATTTTCAAAAACTAACTTTTTTTCAGCCTTCTGGACATGTCAGGGCCCACACTTAAAGTGATATTAAAGGCTATAATTTTTTTTGTTAAAGTAAAAAAAAGAGACAACCTTTAAAGCTCTCACCCCCAGAATTGCTCCATGGATTGAGCCTAACCATACTGTATCTTAAATCAAAGGAATAATATACGTTAGTTTGACTAATGTACCACGATATGATTGGTTTAACAGTAACTACTTAATAATTGACCCCCCCCTTTTTTTTTTTCCTTCTCTCCCTCCCCTCTATGACATTATCTTTCCTATCTTTTCATCTGATGCTCCCTTCTCCTTTCTTTTCCTTCTTTCCTTCACACCTTTTTCTTACCCAACTGACTATATCTCTTATAAGGGATGGAGTGTCCTCTCGCATATAGGTGTGCATGTCCTTTATAAAAAAAAAAACCTACATTTTTTGGATACGGACACATACGATATGCACGCCTTTAGATGATATCGTTGTCCTATGCTTCATTGTCCTATTATGTGAGCACTCCCTACTCAATAGATCAGCATCCATCCTAATTTTCTAGACTACCATTTATAATCAATACTTTACTGGTTTATATCGTTCACCTGTTATAATGTGTTATTTTGCTTCAGAACGATTCACACTTCAAATGAATATCTGATAACCCGTCTGCGTTACGGGAGAATAGGCCAGATGTATATACGCGGACTGTGCTCCGTATCTGTATATGACCTGATATGCCTTTTACTTCAATAAATACCTTTTGGAATTAAAAAAAAAAAAAAAGAGGTTATACTTACCTGCTCTGTGCAATATTGTGGCTTTTATTTTAAGGTTTTATTTAAAAGGTCCCTTACCTCCTCTTTGGCAATTCCCTACTGGCACTGTCTGATCCTCCTGCTCCTCCTCTGGGTGCCTCCCCAGCAAGCCGGATGCTAAGAAGGCACCCATGTGTATGCGCTCCCAAGCCGAGCGGTGTGCATGCATAGATACACACAGCGCTGGTAAGCCATGCCCATGCTCCCTCCTTGCAGGAGTTTGACTGGCAGCAGAAGGAGCTCCCTTCTATCTGACACAAAAAATGTTTGCTTTTAGTTATACTTTAATTCCAGAAATAAAGATTGCAGCACTTCGGTACTTAAGAGTATAGTAACAACTTCTGCTTACACCATGTTATCCTGGAGAAAGGGGCCCTAAAACATTTCCCAGTCCTTAGCTGCATAATGATGTGAGGAAGCATAACTTATCAGATAGAGAAGAGTCTGGGCCTTCTTCAATTTAAATTCTCAGACCACTGAGAACCATACAGAAGAAGTTGGACAGTTCCCCAATAACCCTTGAAGTCTTCATCTGTTATATTTCAGTTTCATACATGCGATATCACCTACAAATAATTTGTATTTATTCATTCTATGCAGGCAAAAACTGAAAGGTTATTTGCCCAGCGTAAACCTTGATTGGTATCATATAAAATAAAAATGGTGAAAAATAAGAAAAAAACTTGTACTCTTCAATGGGCTTTTGGCTACTGGCAACCATTAGAATTCATACACAAAGACCATTTTTATTTGTTAGTTGTATAGTTTTTTTATTTTGAATCTTTAGTAAAATCTGCATGGCGGCACCACGTAAGTTCACACGGTAGGTTCTGGCACTGTTCGCTCAGTTGGGCTACTGATGTCAGTGAATCTTGCTTCATTTTGCCTTTCAGTTCTGTATTGACTTTATATCCATGTACCTATGCTGTAAAAAAAAAAAAAAAAAAAAGAGAGAGAAAGTAAAAATATTCAACAGAGAAATACTATTTGCTATTTGTTTTTGCAGCACTACCTGTATATACCCAAGACAATCCAAACTATTGTGTTAGAAATTGTTAACTAAAGCTGACCGTAGACAGTTCCTCCAACTACACAAACGGGTTGGATGGAGGAATCCATCAACCCCTCCTACCCAACTGGGATATTGTATTCTGACAGTGGGGCCCGGCGCTGTCAGAATACACTAATTAGCAGCTGCAGCCAATTGACTGCAGCAGTTGATCATCAAAAGTTTTCCGGCTTGTTCATTTGACAGTCATCAATCTAAGGGAAGGTCTCACACTAATTGAAATTTGTCCGGTCCTTGCTGAACTGGTCAAATTTTGATCCATCTATGGCAAGCTTTAGTCTCCAGACTAAAAAACCCTGTATGATGACTATATAAAGTCTCCTGAGGAAAAGGACATCATGCTTATAAACTGCACATTCAGACCTATTTATCAGATAGGGACACAAAGGAAGAGGGGATATTTGCCTGCAGCCCAGCCTGGTTCATATCTTCTTACTGACATACATATGTATCTGCATCTTTACTGACCTGGGGCCCATTCTGCTTTGCATAGATCTCAGAGGATCCACATAAACCACCAATAGTCTAATGCATTTTATAAAGAAGATGTATACTATGTATGTATGTGTGGTTATATTGGTGCTGATATCACATTTTTATAGGCATTTTTGCACACTACATAAGCACTATTTAAAAGAGACAAAGGGTCAAATTTATATCCATAGGTTGATTGGATGGCTGCATAGAATTTAACAAAACAATACAGTTTTTAGCACAAACAACACTTTCTTTTGATTATATTGTCTTGCAAAAAAATATTTTATTGTCTTTTAAATCCATAGAATATCTATCTATCCATTCAGTTGTATCCGACCCTTGGCAATTGCATGGACCATCACTCGCAAGCGACTTCTTCCATGAATTCTCTTAGCAATTATTGTACAGGGTAGGTTTCCAGGTCTTTCCCCAACCCCTACCATGCAGGAAATCCCGCATGGCCAGGGATAGAATATAAATAAATAAATATATATATATATATATATATATATAAAAACTGTTTTGTTTTCTACTTTGAAAAGTATTTTTTTAAAACAACTAGTGTAGTAGATAAAAATGTCTACATTGTTCTTTGATTTGTCCAATTTATAACAACACTAAACTTACAATAATAGAACAAAGCATTGGTGGACCTACTTATAATCAAAATAAAAGTTTTTTTTTTTTTTCATTTGGAGCATTTTTAATGTGATAATAAAATAATTAGGGAAAAAAATTAATTCAATCATTAGAGAAATAGCTAAGGGGGGGGCGCAAGGGCCCAATCACAAGTGTGACCTTTGCGACCTTGGTAGTTCCGCCACTGGTGTCAGTAGTTTTCTTTATTGTTGTTGTTTTATTTTATTTATTATTCTTTTTACCATTTTTAAATTTTTTAAAATTATTTTTTACAATTTTGTTTTTAGGAGCTCTTTGGCTTTGGTGAGATATCAGGGGTCTAAACAGACCTCTGATGTTCCACCTTTGGGACAGAGAAATGAGATTAAGGAGACAGCCCTCAATCTCATTCTCTGCATCCTCAGCTGCACAGAATGAATGGACAGGAATAGGTCTGTACAGATTTCCCTGCCCATTCATAAACTGAAGCATAGTAAACACAGTTTACTGTGTTTCAGTTATGAATAGATAGAGTCAGTGATTGGTACTGATCACTAACTGTCTGTTGAGAAAATGAAAGGGCCGCTAAATGACAAAGCAGAAAGAAGCTGGATAGGAGGAGATAAGGGGGAAGCTGCATATAGAGGAAATGATCTCTCGATTTTCCTCCTGTAACCACTGAATTCCTGCGGTCGAAGCTGCCCTGCCTCTCCTCCTATCCAGGCGTACAATTGACCACATGGGCTCCCTGAAGCATGGGGCCAGGTCTCAGTTGCGACCCCTGTAGGTACACCTCTGGATACAGGCATGCCATAGAGTATAAAAGAGTGCCTGCCTCCCTGCATGTCTGTAGATAGATGGGCATTCCATTATACTCCACAGCAGAGAGTGCAATATTGCAGGAATGCATGCCACATTCAAGGTCCCATTCACAGTGCTGTGTCACATTTGTCACCCATGTTTTTCTGTGCTTTTTCCGCAACAGAATATGGCAGTTTATTCATTTGAATGGGCTGCCCTATGGGGGACAAACGTGCCAAAAGAAGCTCTCGGACGTTTTCGGGCATTAAGTTTCGCACACGTTTTACCATGCCGCAAAACACGTGTTTGCTAGCCATATTTGGGGTACCATTAACAATTAATGGCAAAACAAGTGTGATGTGCATTTTTAACACATTTTTTGAGCATTTCAAGAATGCACATGGAGAGTTTCCGGAATGTGCGCCTTAAAGTGAATGTGCCGCTATAATAAAAAATTCCTGAAATTGGATTCAGTGCCCACTGGATAGGTAAGTACCGTGTTTCCCCGAAAATAAGACATACCCATAAAATAAGCCATAGCAGGATTTCTAAGCATTTGCGCAATATAAGCCATACCCCGAAAATAAGACAGTGATAGGCGTGGCTATGCAGTGTACGGGCGCGGAGCCGGGCAGCCCTTCTCATCTCCCCCATTGTGACAGCTGCTATCTCGGAGGTGAATGGAGAGGTTGCGGGCAGCCCCATGAACAAGGTCGGCTCCCAGTCATTCTGTGCGTGCTGCAAGCCAATTCATAGAGGGAGATGGTGAAGAGGTAGAAAGTGAAAGTAAAAGTCTTCTCAGTGAAGTGAGGATCAGGACGCTCTGCTTTAGGTACCATATTGTGTGGCCTCGGGGAAGAAGTAAAGCTGTGCCTGCTGTTTTACTCGGCACTGTGGGTCTCTCTCCCCCAGCACCAACCAGCAACAGTCTGTGGGTCTCTCTCACCCCCACAAACACCAGTAAAGCTGCTGCTCCCCAGCACTGACCAGCAACAGTCTGTGGGTCTCTCTCACCCCCACAAACACCAGTAAAGCTTCTGCTCCCCAGCACTGACCAGCAACAGTCTGTGGGTCTCTCTCACCCCCACAAACACCAGTAAAGCTGCTGCTCCCCAGCACTGACCAACAACAGTCTGTGGGTCTCTCTCACCTCCCACAAACACCAGTAAAGCTGCTTCTCCCCAGCACCGACCAGCAACAGTGTCGGTCTCTCTCACCCCCACAAACACCAGTAAAGCTGCTGCTCCCCAGCACCGACCAGCAACAGTCTGTGGGTGTCTCTCACCCCCCACAAACCAGTAAAGCTGCTGCTCCCCAGCACCGACCAGCAACAGTCTGTGGGTCTCTCTCACCCCCCACAAACACCAGTAAAGCTGCTGCTCCCCAGCACCGACCAACAGTTTGTGGGTCTCTCTCACCTCCACAAACACCAGTAAAGCTGCTGCTCCCCAGCACCAACCAGCAAAAGTCTGTGGGTCTCTCTCACCCCCCACAAACACCAGTAAAGCTGCTGCTCCCCAGCACCGACCAACAGTTTGTGGGTCTCTCTCACCTCCACAAACACCAGTAAAGCTGTTGCTCCCCAGCACCGACCAGCAACAGTCTGTGGGTCTCTCTCAGCCCCCACAAACACCAGTAAAGCTGCTGCTCCCCAGCACCGACCAGCAACAGTCTGTGGGTCTCTCTCACCTCCACAAACACCAGTAAAGCTGCTGCTCCCCAGCAATGACCAGCAACAGTCTGTGGGTCTCTCTCACCCTCACAAACACCAGTAAAGCTGCTGCTCCCCAGCACCGACCAGCAACAGTCTGTGGGTCTCTCTCAACCCCACAAACACCAGTAAAGCTGCTGCTCCCCAGCACTGACCAGCAACAGTCTGTGGGTCTCTCTCACCCCCACAAACACCAGTAAAGCTGCTGCTCCCCAGCACCGACCAGCAACAGTCTGTGGGTCTCTCTCACCCCCCACAAACACCAGTAAAGCTGCTGCTCCCCAGCACCGACTAGCAACAGTCTGTGGGTCTCTCTCACCCCCCACAAACACCAGGGGATAGGGGAAAAGCTTCAGCTTAAGACAACTTAACTATATTTGAATAAATGTAGATTGCTGTACGATACTTAATAAAAATAAGACATCCCCTTAAAATAAGCCATAGTGTGTCTTCTTGAGGAAAAATAACTATAAGTCGGTGTCTTATTTTCGGGGAAACACAGTATTTAGCTTCTCAGTGTTCTTTCTCTTCCAGAGCTAGTGGCATCACTGTTTTTCAACACTTCCGGGTTTGTAGGTTAGTGTTTTCCCTGCCGTGTTCTGCAGTATCACCTACCTGCTCCTACACTACTTTAAGGTGCTGGAGTGACATAGTGACCAGCAGATGGAACCACAGAGTGCAGTGAGTACACACTATCTGACACACCCAGAAGTGTCAGATAGCAGCAGCACCCTTTAGCTCTGGAATAAAACAAATACTGGACTCTCTGCCCACCGGACAGGAAAGTATTCAGCTCCTTCTTTTACAGAGTACTTTGGGTTTATATCCTGGTATTACAACAGGGTCACTTTAAAGCTTGGAATTGCATTTGCTCTGCAACATATCATATGCACAATATTCTATCATCAGTAAGGGCAGATATGGCTCACAATTATGCCCTTTTGTGGGACATTGTTCTATATCACCAAAGAATACATGGGCAATGAATACACTTACACAGCTGGTTCCTGTTGCTTCTGGCATTCCCTACAGGTGCGCACACAGGACAGTCACGTCGTGTGCAATTCTTCCAATGAGAGATTATCTGCCTGGAGGAAGCGCAGTGGGGAACTAAGGGATGAAAAGGCACAATATTCTGTAAGTGCATACTGTAGGGTAAGATATAAATAAAAACTTTATTTCATTTAATGTGGCCCACCCACTACACGCTGCCTGCAAAATACAATAGGGGCAGATACAAGACTAGTCACCCTGCACAGGGAGAGAGATTAGCAGTGACCAGTCTTTATTAGGTCTTTATTCATAGCCATGGCTATGAATAATGTTTTTTTACCAAAATGCGTAAGCTGCTGTAACTTGCACACTGTACCCTTTATTAACCATTTCCCATCCTGCTGTTGTATATAAACGGCTGGACGGTGGCAGTGCAGGGTGGAGTGGCCGTTTATAAACGGCCTCCCCGCACCCTGCTTGTGCGCGCTCCCTGGGAGCACGCAGCACCACGATCTGGAGCCCGCTGTGTCCTCCGGACACAGTGGAACACCGATCGTCAGATGGGACTGTCACGATCGCGGCGTCAGACCCCAGGCCTTCTCATTAAACTTGTGACCGAAGGACTAGCTGATCTAAAACCGCGATGTCACGTGCGTAACAATGCCACACCCAACTGCACCCTGCACAATGATTTTCCAGCTAATTGGACCACAATCGATGTACCGGCAGCCTGAGCGATTGTTACTGGGTCAGGTTAATTACGCAATTAACCCTTCACACTGCCACTACCTCCTTTTTGTACAGAGAAAGAGGAACCTCGGAAATCTCAGCAATAACACTATAATGGTTGAGGTAATCGTCTGCATAACACAGTTATACAGAGGATTAAACAAACAGCAGCATTTTCTTTAGAGGCAGGAATTCGTAAATTGCAATAAAAGCGCTATAGAAACAGTTCAACACTTTCAGAAGGAAAGATTTATTACTAAAAGGTCAAACGGGTGCAATAAAAATATTTACAGAAAAGAGGTAACTAAGATATATATATAAACATACAGAGACCAACAGCACAGCAAAGAGATATCAGAGAGAGGTGAAAGGGTTAAGGTACTTGCCAAAATCCTGGGTTAGCAGATCCAAGTTTCAGAGCAAAAGGGCACGGGTCTCCCCAGGTGGCATTGATGTTAAAATGGGAGACGTCTTCAACTCCCACTCTTAGGCCTGACAGCCTATTTTGTAGTCCCCAGCAGGGGGTGTCTCTGAAGTCAAGGACCAATACCCCGTGTAGGGCGTGGAGGTATGGGTGGATACCTCAACTAGAGCCAAAATCTCCCGTTACTCATATTTTGGCCCTTAACTTTCCATCTGCACAAGTGACATTCCACCCGCAGGTAGATTATTATGCAGACACGTCTGAGGATTGATTAGAGGTGAAATATGTAATTCTATACTGAACGGTTCACGAGATCTACTTTTCTGCTTTCCTGTGTATTCGAGACAAGGCAAGTAATCCAACAAACTGTTCGCCTTTTTGTAGCCAATCTGACGATATGTCAGGTTTTTATGTAAGTCTCTCATATTCCAAGATATGAGACATAGGGGGAAAATGGATTTTAACAATGGTTATCTGATTCTGTCACATACGCTGAGTTAGGTTTATTAGGTCGGAATCTCTTTCAACTCCTGGGAAAGCTTACCTTATCTCTTCTGAGGTGTTACAATTTTCAGGATCTTTGGACAGGGAGGCCCCGGCTCCCTTGGGGGGCTTTATAGCTCCTATGACCCTTCTGTGACACACATACACACTGGCCAAATGTCGCTGGGACTCTCAGAAAGGTAGGGGGGAAGAATCAGGGAGAAATATATTTGTCAGGATGGTTAATCCCTTTGCCAAGATGGAGGTTGAAGCCAAAATGGTTGAACTGCGTCCATTTCTGGGTATACGCTGTTACAGGGACCTCTGTGCGAGGTCCCGATCATGTGATCACTGATTGGCAAGAGTAGTAGGGAAGATGTCACTTCTGACATCACTGCTTACTACGTGTGAAATCTGTGAATGATCACAGAGGTCACATGGTACAAGGCTATTTACAACAGCTGTGACCAATCACAGCTCACACAGTAGTTCTCAATGGCTGCAAGAATGCAGCTACAGAGACAGAGAAATTATTGCTTTTACAGCCTTTATGGGTGTAAAAGCAATCAGTGTAAAAAAAAAAAAAATCTTCATCACCCCCCACAAGTAGTACAATGTCACCATGGTGACACTGTACTGCTAAGGTGACAGTATGTAAAAAAAACCCATAAAAAAGAATATAAAAAAATAAAAAAAATGTTTAAAAATTATAATTTTGGGTTATAAACTAATTTGGGTTATTTTTATTTTTTTACTAAAAAGATAACGGAATAAATTTTGGCCAAGATTTATGATGAAATACTATTTATTTGCAAAATTTTATAAGAAAAACACTTTTTTTCAAAATTTTTGGACATTTTCATTTACATAGCAAAAAAAAATAAAAATCCCAGTGGTGAATAAATACCACCAAAACAAAGCTTTATCTGTCTCAAAAATATGCTAAAAAATTCATATGGGTAAAGTGTTGCATGACCGCGCAATTGTTATTCAAAGTGTGACAGCACTGAAAGCTGAAAATTGGCCTGGACAGGAAGGGGGTAAAAGTGTGCGGACTGGAAGTGGTTAATAAAGTAGTTTTATCTGGAGAGCGATTGCTGGCTCTTCACCTTATACTCTCATGCTATTTAAAGTGCCAAGAAGACACTGTCCTTTGGAGCACCGTCGGTCTACCTCAAAGGGAGAATTCACTTAGACCTACATCTTCGTTTGTGAATCCCACAGGTTTATTTCAAAAGTTGAAGAAGAAGCCTACAATTCTTTAGACAAAGCTCTGTTATAAAATAAAACACTCTTAAAACATTCAGTTTTAGCCTACCTAAAAGCTTAAAATTGTTTCATCTCAAACGGGCAACCAAATCATAAGCAAGGTGGGCTATTTAATGTAGAATTGAAGAGTCAAATTTGGTTTCCAGCAGCAATTTTATGGAACCAAGAAATATACAGTAAAGACATCGAAAATGATTTAATAGCTGGCTCCTGAACGCTAAGATTTACATATTGGAATCCTATTCACATTCTGCATCTTTTTTCTTTTAATTTCATATTTTACAGGCACTATGATGTCACATTCAGAAGCTACAATGACTGAGCAGCCTGACAGTTTTTGCACTGAAGGCAATGGAAAAAAATATCTAAAAGTAGGGAGTCAAAGGTTGGGAATAGAGATGAGCGAATCGAACCAGGCGAACCGGAATTCGATACGAATTTCAGGAAAAATTCGATTCGCGGCGAATCCGAATATTTG
The DNA here is from genome assembly GCF_062004578.1 of Staurois parvus. Classification (NCBI taxonomy): domain Eukaryota; kingdom Metazoa; phylum Chordata; class Amphibia; order Anura; family Ranidae; genus Staurois; species Staurois parvus. The sequence goes on from NW_028317993.1 coordinate 50,246, forward strand.
CCTACTTCGGGTGCGCGAATCAGATTTTTCCCGATCAGCCGGCAAAAGTGTCCCTGCAGAGAGCTCCGCTATTTCTGACATTTCTCTGACAGTTCCTTCACATGTACAGCGGTTGAAACATTGTATCTATTAGTTTCCATTTAGGATACAGATGTTTTTATTCGGAAACAGATGTTTCAACCGCTGTACATGTGAAGGAGCTGTCAGAGAACTGTCAGAAATAGAGGAACTCTGCAGATACACTTTTTGCCGGTTTGGAATTCTTATTTTCATCCTACTTCTTCTTCTTCATCCTCATCCTCATCCTCAGAAGAAGAAGAAGAGGATGAGGATGAGGATGAAGAAGAAGAAGAAGAAGTAGGATGAAAATAAGAATAATTCCAAGCCGGCAAAAAGTGTATCTGCAGAGCTCCTCTATTCTGCAGATACACTTAGAGGAGCTCTGCAGATACACTTTTTGCCGGCTTGGAATTAATCTTATTTTCATCCTACTTCTTCTTCTTCTTCATCCTCATCCTCAGAAGAAGAAGAAGAGGATGAGGATGAGGATGAAGAAGAAGAAGAAGAAGTAGGATGAAAATAAGAATAATTCCAAGCCGGCAAAAAGTGTATCTGCAGAGCTCCTCTAAGTGTATCTGCAGAATGTCATTTATGGAAACAAATAGATACAATGTTTCAACCGCTGTATGGAGTGAATGTCCCAGAACTGTCAGAAATAGGCTATTTCTGACAGTTCTGGGACATTCACTCCATACAGCGGTTGAAACATTGTATCTATTTGTTTCCATAAATGGATTCATTTATGGAAACAAATAGATACAATGTTTCAACCGCTGTATGGAGTGAATGTCCCAGAACTGTCAGAAATAGGCTATTTCTGACACTTCTGTGACATTCCCTCCATACAGCGGTTGAAACCGCTGTATGGAGTGAATGTCACAGAACTGTTAGAAATAGACAGAAACTGTCACAGAACTGTCCTTCTTCTCATCCTTCTCCTTCTTCTCATCCTTCTTCTCATCCTTCTTCTCATCCTTCTCCTTCTTCTCATCCTTCTCCTTCTTCTCATCCTTCTCCTTCTCCTTCTTCTCATCCTTCTCCTTCTTCTCATCCTTCTTCTCATCCTTCTCCTTCTCATCCTTCTTCTCATCCTTCTCCTTCTTCTCATCCTTCTCCTTCTTCTCATCCTTCTCCTTCTTCTCATCCTTCTCCTTCTTCTCATCCTTCTCCTTCTTCTCATCCTTCTCCTTCTCCATCTTCTCATCCTTCTCCTTCTCCTTCTTCTCATCCTTCTCCTTCTCCTTCTCCTTCTTCTCATCCTTCTCCTTCTTCTCATCCTTCTCCTTCTCCTTCTTCTCATCCTTCTCCTTCTCCTTCTTCTCATCCTTCTCCTTCTCCTTCTCCTTCCTCATCTCCAAGGGCATTTAAATTAAAGGTACAGTGTTCTGCACTAATTTAAAGGCTCTCTGAAGCCTAGAAACCCTTTTTATAAGTTAACTTCGTAGCGAATAAATTCGCATCGAATCGAATTTCTTCCTGAAATTCGCCGAATCAGCCGAATCGAATTTTTGAATAATTCGCTCATCTCTAGTTGGGAACATGGTACAGTGAATACGGAGCAGCAGTAAAGGTTATTTTAACAACTTGGTACATTTGATAACAGCTTACCCTGGCAGGTTCTCCCAGCTTTACAATGTGGCATGTGATTCAGAACATTCTTCATGGTAAGACAATGGGGAAGACTGCATACATGCATGACACCACTGCCTTTCTGCTGTCGTTGACACTTGTGTGCATGTAGCAATAACACCAACTGCTGCTGGATAAGCTTGCGACGTTCTAGGCCAGTAAAGGTTCTGGTTCCCATTGAGGAAAGTGTACCTGTGCTGGTTTCAGTGGTAGGAGTTGTGGCTACCGGGTGAACCCAAGCCTGTAAAGGGGACTGGAGAATGGAAAGAAGACATCCAAACACTGTAAAGTACATACGCTAAAAATAAAGCATACTTTATTCAATCAATAAAGTGTATAAGCAATAAAGACATGGGGCAGACATAGAGAGAGCTGACAAAAACTTACCCACTTCAATCAAAAATTAATAAGTGCAGTCAGAAAAAACAAAAAACCTACAACAAAGTGTTAGCTTTATGCTCCAAGCATTGCCTTGAATCTGTCGGGGAAGGCTCTTGATTTAACTTAAATACAAAACAGTCTTCAATCATATCAAAGCAAACCAAGCCCTAGCAACCTGAAGGTTGCAGACTGATAGTGCTAAGCCACTATCTTCCAATTGACAGTGGCATTGTCAGTCTGCTGTGCAAGTTGCCTTAGTTGTCCATTTGGCTGCCTCTCTGACAAATCTGATAGGCAGCCCTATGGCCAACTGAACGAATTCACTCATCAGACTGGAAATGGTAACTGGAAACACAAGGGAAATGTGAAAAATATTCTGAGAATTACATGGGACGAAAGTGATCAAAAGGTGAAGATTAGGTGGCCAAAGGAATATTGTACAAGTAGGAAAGATGACAAGGTGAGTTATATGGGGTCATTGAAGGTTTATGAGGAGTTACCTGGAAATAGTGAGTGAGGTGTGGTCAGGCAACAAAGGGTTCATGAAATGGTGTTGGTCAATGTGATTTAGGTGTGGACAGCCAGCACAGGTTTCATGGAGAAGTTCTGTATCAGAAATAGAGGAGTGATGTGTAGTAAGGTAGTAAAGGGTTCATGGAAAGGTGTAGGACAGAGGTAAGCAAGGTGTGGTTGGGCAACAAAGGATTCCTGGAATAGAAACGGAGAGGTGAGTGACGTGGGGACACGAATCAGAGGGTTCACAAAGAGGTGTCGGGAAGAGGAGAGTAAGTTGTAGGCAGGCAGCGGAATGTTCACAGAGAACAGACAGGTAGAGATGAGTGAGGTGAGTGATGTGTGGACACAAAAATAAGAGTTCATGAAGAGGTGTCAGGTTGAGGTAAGCAAGGTGTGGGCAGGTAGGAAGAGGGCTCCTGAGAAATGTGAACGAGAAGTGGGCAAGCAATAGATTGAGATTAGAGAAGGAGAGTGGATGGCAAAAATGGAAACATGAGCAGAATGCTCTTAAAGTAAAAAATATAGGACATATAGGAAATTAATAAGGTGTAGTCAGGCAGCAGGGGTTCATGGAGAGGTGTTAGGGAGAAGTGGGTCAGTTGTGGTCAGGCAGCAGAGGGTTTATGGAGAAATGCAAGTGAGATGTGGACAAGGCATAAAATAGCTAGTATTGGGAGGTGTGGACAAGCAGCAAAGGGTTCATAGAAAGGAAACAAAGAGATGTGAGTGAGGTGTAGATGGCAAGCAGAGGGTTCATGAAGAGGTGTCAGGCAGAGGTAAGTAAGGTGTGGGCAGGCAGAGGGTTCATGGAGAGGAAACAGGGAGAGGTGAATGAAGTGTGGGCAGGAAGAAAGCGGGTGGGAGAGGTGAGAGGTGGGAACAAGTTGGAGAGGGTTCATAGGGAGATGTTGAGAAGAGGTGAGCGAGGTGGGGACAGGTAGCAGAGCACTGATTGAGATTACAGAAGGAGAGTGGAGGGCAAAAATGGAAACACAGGCAGAATACCCTTATGACAAATATATACAGAACAGAATTGGTAGCAGGGGTTCATGGAGAGGTGTTGGGCATTGGTAGATTACGTGTGGTCAGGGAGCAGAGGGTGTATGGAGAAGGGTTGTGTAGAGATGAACAAGTTGTGGACAGGAAACAGAGAATTCATGGATAGATGCAGGTGAGTTGCGAACAAGGTGTGGTATGCCAGAAATACAATCTAAGAAACAACAAGAAGCTATTTAAATTGGCCAGTGAGCTCCTAAATCACCAGCCTGGCATGTCCTCTTCATACATTGTGGGGGACATTTAACAATTTTATTGCACAGCAAGGTAGTGCTAAATAGGGATGAACTCTGGTGTGTTTGGATCCTAGTCTAAACTCTACTACTTACTCCGCATTATATTCACATCATCCTCTGCCTCGGAGCCTCTATACTGGAACACAAGACTAAGATTCCAATACTAGAATCTACTTATCTGAGACCAGGGTTCAGAATGAGAGCCCTGCTTAAAGTGGTTGTGGGGTTGCTAAAGCTGGAGAAACACTCCCTGAGCACAAAAGACAATAAAGACTTCCATGTGATCTCATACCAACAGACTTAAGGATACAAACACGGGAACAGAAAATGAAATAGAATACATACATGATACCCCGGTTTTCTCCTGTTCTCTCTGCATTGATCTGAAGTATTCCACTATATTACGTAGCTTCCTGTTCTTCTTCAGACAAGTCCTCTTTGGGTACTTTCCTCTGCATTCAGGACAGGTATAAGATCTACCCCCTTCCTGGGTGTCTAGTGCCTTCACTATGCAGTCATGGCAGAAGTAGTGACCACATCTCAATGATACGGGATCCATGTAAATTTCCAGACAGATACCACAAGTCAGTTCTTCTCTCATAGCAGCAGACGCCATACTAAACAGAGCAAAATGAAAGTGAAAGAAATCTCAGGAATAGGTGACTTCTCAAGGACTCCAGATGGTGTCAATACTGAGCCACTGGCCTGAAATAAGCAGAGAGGTAGAAAAAATGACAGCACCTGATCCGCATTCTTGTCTTGGGTTGGTGATTCTTTACTTCTGACCTTCAGCCAGCAGTAAACTTGTACAAATACGGGTAGATAAGCGTTGCCTTATTGGATATTCAAACGCATAAGTGCAACACAACGTGTAAACAAATATCACTATAAAAAGTCCATCATATCAAAAGTACATTAATATCAGTGCCAGTGTGCTGTTCTCCATACAATTAGTGGCAAATTCACATGCTGTGCTCCCCACCAATGATCCCACTCACTCACCGACTTCAGCGGACTCTTAGACTTGGACTCTAAAGCACTTAGTGGGAAATTCTGGCTCTGCTGGGGCTTGTAGTGCTCCTTGATTCAGACGATATCTTAGAATGTAAGCTCCAAGGAGCAGGGCCCCCCTAACCCTCTTGTATTGAACTGTATTGTTGCTGTATTGTCTCCCGTTATATTGTAAAGCGCTGAGCAAACTGTTGGCTATATAATAATAATAATATAATCTCCACATATTTATTTATTTCAGGTACTTATACAGCACCATCAATTTACACAGCACTTTACATATATATTGTACATTCACATCAGTCGCTAACCCTCAAGGGGCGTACAATCTAAGGTCCCTAACTCACATTCATACATACACACACTAGGGCCAATTTAGACAGGAACCAATTAACCTACCAGCATGAGTGGCGGACCAATGGACTGTAGAGCCTGTGCAAGAGTTTGGAGTGGAGAACTAAGAGAGGAGAAGGAATAAGGAGTTTTCCAGGAGGGATATACCACTGAGGTGGAAACAGCTCTGCGGCCCTGTGAGGGTCAAGGAGGGGAGGTGAGCAGGCATTGCTGCCATTTGGAGGATTCATTTTACACCTAGAAGTGGAGAACACGAGTGGTTTTAAAAGCACAGAGTCACATGCATGGACATTTTATCACCTATGATGTATATATAATGTGTGTAAATTAGGCACGATATTTTAGTGGTTAATTGATATATTATATGAGTTTTTATTCACTTGTATATTCACTCTTAATTTGATTTGTGGAGTCCTTTTGATTATATGCCCTGCAAAATAGTATCTTTCACAGTGTGTGTTAATTCACCAATTTAATAAGTTTGGTTGCACCATTTTTCTTCCTCCACTAGAGGGAGATATTAGCGTATATTATATAGAGTTGTCACATATTATTATATTTATTATAATTTTTGAAGGCACTTTTTATTTTATATTAATTTTTATGTAATGTAAGAGCTTCACTATTTTTCTTTATTTATTGTTGCTGTATTGTCTCCCGTTATATTGTAAAGCGCTGAGCAAACTGTTGGCGCTATATAAATCCTGTATAATAATAATAATATAATCTCCACATATTTATTTATTCCAGGTATTTATATAGTGCCATCAATTTACGCAGCGCTTTACATATATATTGTACATTCACATCAGTCGCTAACCCTCAAGGGGCGTACAATCTAAGGTCCCTAACTCACATTCATACATACACATACTAGGGACAATTTAGTCAGGAGCCAATTAACCTACCAGCATGTCTTTGGAGTGTGGGAGGAAACCGGAGTACCCGGAGGAAACCCAAGCAGGCACAGGGAGAACATGCAAACTCCAGGCAAGTGGTGCTGTGGTTTGGATTTGAACCAACGACCCTGTACTGCCAGGTGGAAGTGCTAACATTTTAGCCACTGTGCTGCCCAACATATACCAGGATGTCCCGGTTTGCACAATCACAGGTAATGGATGCTCATGTATGGAAAATAAAGGATGGGGGCCATGTAGTGTAATTTATGAAAAGCGACATGTTTACTTACTTTCCCTCACCCCACCCACCTTGCTTAAAGTGGAACTCCACTTTCTCAACATTGATTATTTTAATTTTTTTGCTGCCAGCAAATGAGGTCATACATCCCAGGAGTCTTCGGGAGGGGAGGAGGGGTTTTCTCAGCTAAGCACACCTTCCTGCCTGTATTCCTGAGCTAAGGGCAGATAAATTCCAGGAAGTGAATGTTACATGAATCATCTGCCCTTACTCAAGATGGCAGCAGCCAGAAACGCTAGGGAGTTGTTTTTCAAAGTGATTTATAAAAGGACAATAAACCATGGAGACATGGCTTGATGGGGGAGTTTGCTTTGCATATTAAAAATGAATTAAATAGCGATCTTGGTTTGTGGTGCTCAAATGCAGTGTAGTTCCACTTTAACTTAAAGGAATATTTTACTGAAATGAAACAGAATATAGACAGATAGCTAACACTTTGTCTGAGCCTACCTTGAAGAAGAATTTCATTAAAGTGCTTCTAAACGCAAAACCTTTTTTACCATTAAAGTTAAAAAAGTACTGCAATACCTGTCCTAGCCCCCCTGTCCCTAAACATCTAGCTGGCTCATCTCACCAATCCCGTGCTGTCTTGGCTGCAGCACTGCCCCTCCACTTCCTGGGTTCAAAGGCTCCTACTGCTGTCATCAAACTTCTGAGGAGGGAGCACAGATGTGGCTTACCAGTGCTGTGTGTGTCTATGGATGCATACAGCCTTGCTCGGAACCGCTGCTGCACGGGTGCCCCCTTAGCACACGGCTTACTGAAGGGGCACCCAGAGGAAAGGGGAGCAGACAGCACTGGCAGGGGACCCCAAAAGAGGAGTTAAGGAGCCGCTCTGTGCAATATCACAGAATATCCTTCTACAGAGCAGGGAAGTATAACATCTTTTTTTATTTTAAAGCAAAAAAAGTATCCTTTAGTATTGGTTTAAAATAGTTACAAACTACACAGCAATGAGCAACTTTTGAGAAAATAAACACTTTATGCATAATTACTGTATGTAAAACATAACATAGCATATCAGGTCTATGTGACGCTCTAAACCAGTGGTTCTCAACCTGTGGGTCGCGCCCCCTTTGGGGGTCAAACGACCCTTTCACAGGGGTCCCCTAAGACCATCAGAAAACACATATTTCCGATGTGTAAAGAGCAGCTACTGTGTAGAAAGCAGCTGCTGTGTTGAAAGCAGCAGTATTGGAGGTAAAACGACACTCATGAATTATAATTACTGGATAAATAATTTTATGGTTGGGGGTCAACACAACATGAGGAACTGTATTAAAGGGTCACGGCATTAGGAAGGTTGAGAACCACTGCTCTAAACCGTATATAGAGCATAGCGGTCAGGACTATGCAATGTACATAGCAGTGCTGGAGAATGTACTTACATTTCTGGTCAATGGCAGAACAAATACCCCAGCATCAGTGGAAGGAAGAAGCCTCAGCAGCAGTGGTCAGTAGGGGAAAATGCCTTAGCTTCAGTGGTTAGAAACAAATACTTGTGGTTAGTGGGAGGCTGAATATCTGGCATCATTGTCTGGTGGAAGAAGAATGCCCTGACTTTGGTGGTCAGTAGGAAGAAGATTGCCCTGGCGAACATGAGCAAATTAGTTTTTTTTTCAAAGTGTAAAATCTTCAGATCCCCCTTTACATTGGTGGTCAGTATGAGGGCTTTCTACCCCGACCACCAATGTAATCTGAGCATTACAATGACCACCAATATAATGGAACATTTACATTAACCACCAATGTAATGGAGCAATTACGCTGACCACAGAAAAAAAATGGAGAGTTCTACATTGACTTAAAATTTAAAGACGATCCTACACTGCCCCGACCTCCTTTCATCCACTGATCACCTCTGCACCCCCTCCACCTGCTGGTCAATTCTTCCCCCACCTCCATCCTCTGGTTACCTCTCCACCTCTTTCCTTAATCCACTGGTCACCTCTTTACCCACCTCCCATCATCTACTGGTCACCTCTGCACCCCCTCCATCCACTGGTCATCTCTGCACCCTCTCCATCCGCTGGTCACTGCTGTACCTCCTTCCTTCTCTGCTTACCTTTGCACCCCTTTTCCATCCATTGGTCACCTCTACCCCCACCTCCATTCACCAGCAATCTCTGCATCCCTTACCTTCATACGTTGGTCATCTCTGCAACCCCCCCCTCTTCTATCCACTGGTCACCTCTGCATCCTTCCTCTATTGGTCATTTCTGTACCACCCTCCATCCACTGGTCACCACTGCACCCCCCATATCACCTCCATTGCTCACCTCTGCAGCCACTCCCTTCCTCTGTTCACCTCTACACCCCTCCCTCCATACACACTATATTGCCAAAAGTATTGAGACACCCCTCCAAATCATTGGATTTAGCTGTTCCAATAATTTCCATGGCCATAGGTGTATAAAATCAAGCACCTAGGCATGCAGACTGCTTCTACAAACATTTGTGAAAGAATGGGTCGCTCTCAGGAACTCAGTGAATTGAAGTGTGGTACCGTGATAGGTTGCCACCCGTGCAATAAGTCCATCCGTGACATTTCCTTGCTACTAAATATTCCACGGTCAACTGTTAGTGGTATTGTAACAAAGTGGTAACAACAGCAATTAAGCCATGTAAAATCACAGAGCGGGGTCAGTGCATGCTGAAGCGCACAGTGCGCAAAGTCACCAACTGTCTGCAGAGTCAATAGCTAAAGGCTGCCTTCATATTAGTTCAACAACAGTGTGTAGAGAGCTTCATGGAATGGGTTTCCATGGCTGAGCAGCTGCATCCAAGCTTTACATCACTAAGCGCAATGCAAAGCATCGGATACAGTGGTGTAAAGCATGCCGCCACTGAACTCTAGAGAAGTGAAGATGTGTTCTCTGGAGTGACCAATCACGCTTCTCTGTCTGGCAATCCGATGGGTTTGGCGGTTGCCATGAGACTGGTATTTGGCAAACTGCATTGTGCCAAGTGTAAAGTTTGGTGGAGGGGGGATTATGGTGTGAGGTTGTTTTTCACGGGTTTGGCTTGGCCCCTTAATTCCAGTGAAGGGAACTCTTAAGGCGTCAGCATACCAAGACATTTTGGACAATTTCCTGCTCCCAACTTTGTGGGAACAGTTTGTGGATGACCCCTTCCTGTTCCAACATGACTGCGCACCAGTGCACAAAGCAAGGTCCATAAAGACATGGATGAGTGAGTTTGGGGTGGAAGGTATTGACTGGCCTGCACAGAGTCCTGACCTTAACCCGGTAGAACACCTTTGGGATGAATTAGAGCGGAGACTGTGAGCCAGGCCTTCTCGTTCGACATCAGTGCCTGATCTCACAAATGTGCTTCTGGAAGAATGGTCAAACATTCCCATAGACACCCTCCTAAATCTCGTGGACAGCAGAAGAGTTGAAGCTGTAAAGGTCGGGGCCAACTAAATATTGAACCCTATGGACTAAGACTGGGATGCCATTAAAGTTCATGTGCGTGTAAAGGCAGGCCGAACAATACTTTTGACAATATAGTGTATATGGGACTGGCCTCATAATTATTTTGAGGGGTATTTTATGTGGTGGAGGGGAGGGAGGAGAGTGGACACACGTCCACTCTCCTCCCCTTCTTGCTGTGACCCAGAAAACTATGTGTATGACATCTTTTCCAGGTCACTTGTCACTTTCGTTGGCTAGCAGAGTCGGGAAGGAATGTATTGCAGTGCGATTTGCATTGCAGTACACTCAGTGAAGTACAGAGGAGACATCTTTTAGACTGAGAACCTGTCACCTAAAAATCATCAGCAGGTAAGTAACTTCAGTGCAGAAGAGACAAAGCATGTCTTTTCTGCATTAAACTTCCTGCCTGTTTGCCCATTTTTATTATTTTAGCTAAAGTACCACTTTATTGACTGTAGGCATGTGGCCCTTTCATATATGATGTGTGGCCCTCAGACCTTAGTGGTCTATAGTGGAAACATCGATTGGGGCAATAGAATTGATGTTTACTAGTTTCATGTAACGTGTTCCCTGTTTTCTATTGTCTTCAAAAGCACACCCCCAGCCCAAAATGTGGCACGTCTACACTCTCTAGCCCTCATTTTCATCTATTAAAGTCTGAAGTCTCCGACAGTCCACTCAAGCATTATATATATTGAACAGTATGTGCGGTCTTTGGTGATGTCAGGGGCCACATTTGATGCCCCCTTTATCTCATACGTTGACAACCACTGATCTAAAGTGACTATAGATCTTTCCATAGGGTGCGAATGAGCCAGTCATTAAAACACACAGGCACATTTTCCTTACTGCAATGATTGGAAACATATTTTTATTATAAATACTTTACTGCCAAATAACAGTACAAAAGCACCAGTGATTATGTACTAGGAATTTAAGTCCAATACCAGTTCTGGATTGGTTGAGGTCATGAACAGCCAGATGCGTCGTGACAAATCAGGACCAATGCGCCTCTCTCTTGTCTGGTCTTGGTCATTAGACTGTGTGACATCTTCATCTGGATACTCCATATCGTCTGTGGCACCTCCAGCACGTGGTACCCTCAGGTTACTGAGGAGAGATAGTCTCTCTTTATCAGTATTACATGCCACGTATGCCTGGATAGAGAGAAAAGATACAGAATTTACTTTCTTTGAATAACATCAGCTTTATACACCGACTACTAGAATTAATACGGAACAGATGAAATGCGTACATGTGAGCTTATTTACCTGCTAAAGGATTTGTGTTTCCGTCCATCCGGTCTTACCATTTACACAGCTCTGCCTCACAGCACATCCCTGCCTGGAAGGGGAGGGGACTTGATTTGTCTCTGCTGTGGATTCATTTTTACTTACAGATCTATTTTCCACCCCACCCTGTGTCAGGGCAATGAAAGGAGAAGCAGCACACTGCGCTCATCCCTTCATCACTGCTCTTTTATCAGCATGCTCCTTTTGCACTGCAGCAACACCTGGCTGATTGTGCTTCCTCCTTTCTGAGCTCTGCTGTACAGGGGAATGCAGGCTGATACCAAGCCAAACATGGTGCTTACACTGCTGACACTGAAAAAAATACATTAATATGATGTAATAATGATTACAGAACAGCATCAATGTATGTTTCTATTAAACTAGTAAGGTAAAGTCTAAGAAATACTTGAAGCACTTACCTTTTAATACCTTCCAGACTAATATGGTAAAGTCTAAGAAATACTTGAAGCACTTACCTTTTAATACCTTCCAGACTAATAAGGTAAAGTCTAAGAAATACTTGAAGCACTTACCTTTTAATACCTTCCAGACTAATATGGTAAAGTCTAAGAAATACTTGAAGCACTTACCTTTTAATACCTTCCAGACTAGTATGGTAAAGTCTAAGAAATACTTGAAGCACTTACCTTTTAATACCTTCCAGACTAATATGGTAAAGTCTAAGAAATACTTGAAGCACTTACCTTTTAATACCTTCCAGACTAGTATGGTAAAGTCTAAGAAATACTTGAAGCACTTTCCTTTTAATATTTTCCAGATCCACCAGAGATCCCCATATTCTGGGGTGCTCGAATATGCAAATATTGCCTTAAAAGAGTAATGGTGAGGGTTGACACCCCCTCCCCCTCTCCTGGCTCCTGTGCCTCCCTATTGGCCACTGAGCTTACCTGTCAGTGGGGAATAGTAGATGAGAGGGGCTTTGGGAAAGATTGTAAAATTTCAAAACCATCTTATACAAGCAATTAAAAAACAAGGTCTATTTTTATATATACTGTACATCAGCTTGATGTAACTAAGTAAATGTCTTACTTCCAGTCAATTTCAGATATGTGCTTTTCTACGGCATGCCTTAGAACAGTGGTCTCCAAACTGTGGCCCGGGGACCAGATGCGGCCCTTTACTTGCTTTTATCTGGCCCTTGGGGAACTATTTCATCCAATGATACCAACAATGGGGCATAATTACCCTCACTGACACCAATGATGGGGCACTATTCCTGCCAATGACACCAAGGATGGGACACAATTTCTCCCAATGACACTAACAATAGGGCCATATGACATTAATGATGGGGTACAATTCATCTCAATGACACCAACGATGAGGCACAATTCCTCCCAATGACACCAAAGATGGGACAGAATTTATCTCACTGATACCAATGATGAGGCAAATTTCCTCCCAATGACACCAAAGATGGCGTCAATGACTTTTCCCCACTAACATCAGGGACTTTTTTTACTCCTAATCCAGCCCCCAGAAAGTCTAAAGGACATTACCCCTTGGCACCGGCGCCTCCTGGCCCTTTAAGGGTTTCAGAAGTCGGGAGGCGGGGCAGGGTTTAGCGTCATGTGACCTCCGTGACACACTGTCACATGATCGGGAAAGGTCGCGATCGAAAGAGGAGATTGGGACCTTTCCATGAGTACTGGACATGTGTGCTGGGAGTGCGCAGGCGTGTGCTCTCAGCACATATGTTTTTTTAATAGAACGCAAATGTGCGGCCGCTCAGCGTCTAGGCCCAGACACCGGGAGGCCGCACATTTGCATGTGTCAAGAGGTTAAACTGGCCCTTTGTTTGGAAAGTTTGGAGACCCTGCCTTAGAAGATGGTCCATTGTTTTGATAGGAGTGACCAATGATCCCTATGGCTATACACTCCTCTGTCTAATATCTGCAGATGCTCAAGCTTTCCCTTTAGTGTGAAAAATAGTGGGGGAGATTTGCTAAAACTGGTGCACACAGAATCTGGTGCAGTTGTGCATGGTAGCCAATCAGCTTCTAGGTTTTATTGTCAAAGGATAACTGAACAAGCTGAAGATTGAAGCTGATTGGTTACTATGCACAGCTGCACCAGCTTTAGTAAATCTCCCCCATTGCATGTGGATCCTGGGCAGAAAACACATTACACAAAGACACTGACCTGCATAAGGAGTTGTGGAGAAGGATAGGCCTCTGTTATAGTTGCAGCCATTGCTGGACTGACTCTATTAAACTGCTGAATCTGTCTCTTCCAGGCCAATGGTAAGCCAGTGAGCGATCCTTTGGGTCCCCACCCTCGCCAGGTGCCTGCTGAGGTGCAGAAGGAGTAGCTCTGAGCCTCCCAGTGCAACCTGCAGACAGAGAGAGAACGTTGTTTACCACGGTCCACCTTGCTGCACCATCACTTATAGGTCATCTGACCTCAATGTTTGCTGCAAAGAAAAGAAAAATTTGGGGCATGCATGCGTGTGCCCACTGCTGACCCCCACTGAGACTGGACACTGTGCAATTTTGTCAGCAGGTTTCATCCAATGATTTATGGCTGACACCTGCTGATTGGCTGTATCCATTCACAGCACACAGCCCTGTGTTTACAAACACACAGGACTCTGTACACAGAACAGCGATCTGTCTGTTTCTTCTCCCTGAAAAGCAGGGAAAAAAAACAGCCAGATCTCTTGGGCCCCTTTCACATAGACGTTCTGATCGGGTCCATCTGCCCGTTTTTCAGGTGGACCCATTGAAACCTCTATTCTCCTCTATGGAGCGGCGGGTGTAAATGGACATGTGTCTGTTTACACCCAACGACATCCAATCCGATTTGATCCGTCGAAAAGAGATGGATGGGGATCCATTCCCCTTCTGTCCACCGGATCGGATGGGATGGCCGTTGGATGGAAACACACAGGCGGTTGTTTTCCATTCGACCGCTCATAGAAGACAGTTGATCCGCTGACTGGTCCACCCCGTCTGAAAGGGGCCTTAGTAAAAGCAGCACATATTACACATACAACACTTGTTAGGCACACAGTTAACCCCTTGACTGCCCCTTGATGTGAACCCTTTCCAAGCCAGTGTAATTAGTACAGGGACAGTGTAAAGTATTATATCTGATCACTGTATTAGTGATGTCAGTGTCATTTAATTTACCTCCCAGTGACGGTCTGTTAGCACTAGATTGCCCACCACACTATCACAGTCCAACTGTAAGTCACTGATCACCAGCACAGCGTTAAAGCTGCGTAAATTCCAGTATATATACACCATAGTTTTTAGATGCTATAACTTTCAAACAAACCAATTATTATACACTTAGTGGGATTTTTCCTTTACCAAAGACATGTAGCAGCATTTTGGCCTAAATTTATGAAGAAATTAGATTTTTTACATTTCTTTATTTTTTATAACAGAAAGTAGAAAATATTGTGTTTTATTTCCCCAAACTTTTTTGGGTTTTTTTTTGTTTATATAATAAAAAATAACACCAAAAGAAGACTCAAATTTCACTTGGGTACAGTGTTGTATGACTGAGCAATTGCCAGTTAAAGTAGCACAGTGGTGAATATAAAAAAAATTCCCTGGTCATGAAGGGGGTAAAACCTTCGAGAGGTCAAATGATTAAACAGAGGCTAAGAAAATAGCTTCCTTGGCTGTAAAGGGCAAGAGGGTTTAGCTCTGCTCTAAGTGTATGTTATTTCAAGATGTTGCAGTTTGGTTATTGGCGTACACCTAAAACGGAAATAATTTAGTAGGCATTCAGTGGATTCAAAATAGACAATTCATTTTAAATGTAAATTCTTTTTCCTTTATACCACCTGAAAATGCTGATTTGCTGAAAAACAGAAATCTAAATAATCCATTAAAGCAGGGCAATGATTATAAGGCTGCTCATGTCACTTGTATAACCTTTCACTCACAAGGAATTTACATTGTCCAGTCACTTTTTTGTGAACTCACCGGAACGGGCGCTGAGCTATACTCTTGGTCACAGCACACACATGTTGCCCCAGTTCTCTCCATGTATCCAAGAATAAGACTTCGGTCTCATGGTACAGCTGTAGAAAGATAAGTGCCTACCTCCACAGAGGAGGATAACAGTTATCAAAGAAGGTGACATCACAGAGAAAACTTTATTAGAATATACATAATGCTTTCACATTAAAATTTAGATTTGACAGCATGCCTAACAGTGATAATAAACTAGAGAAAAATCAGAGTTAAAGGGCAACTCCATCTTTTTGCACCATGTTACGCCCATATTTAGGTGCTGCCCCAATCTAAAAGGATCTTGTAAAGAGATGCAAAGGTCGCTCCTTTTCTTACAAAATAATTTTACATTCATGACTACAAAAAGTAAAAAAAAAAACAAAAGAAAAAAAAACACCTAAGCCGGGGCCACTGATGCAGAGAAGGTCTGAGATTCTTATTACAGCTCTGAAACTGATCAGAAAGAGGGCTGATCTTGCCACTTGGCAGTCAGTTTGCAAAAAGTTTTGACAATAACTCAGTTTCTACTGTAAATTACACAGGAAGGTTAAATAAAGTGACAAATCTTTAGTAAATTCTCCCCAGAAGCTAGTTTGAAAAATATATTATGGCTTCAACATAAAAGCCTCATTGCTCACTGGGTGTTTAGCCCCCCGTGCCTGAAATCCTGGCATTTTGGTGCAAATGAAAAGTTCACCATCCAGCCCCACTGCTGACAGTCTGAAAAAATCTATGAGAGGCTGAAAGCTGCTGCGGATGGATGGGACTGGATGGTGCGCAGAGTGGTACTAACATTTAGGGCAGTATGTTCCCAGGAACGAATACCCAGAATACATGCAGTGTGCACTCCCAGCATTCATCCTTGGCCACATACTGCCCAGGGGCGGACTGACCATTTGGAAACTCGGGCACTGCCTGAGGGCCCGGGGTCAGTAGGGGGCCCCATGAGATGCCCCTGGTACCTTTTTCATAGGCTTTTTTGAGTTTGGACAAGGACACAGGGGCCCCATAATCCCCTATTGCCCGGGGGCCCCATGAGTTGTCAGTCCACCCCTGATACTGCCACAAACATTAGGAACACTCAGTGCAACATCCAGGCCTGTCCAGCCGCAGCAGCTTTCAGCCTCTCATAGAGTTTTACAAGTTGCCGACAGTGAGGCTGGATGGTGCAACCTTTGCCTTCCGCCCGCATCAAGATGCTGGGATCTCATGCTTCGTTGCTAAATGTCTAGTGTGCATGGGACCTGAGGTGTCTGGAACATGTAAACTTAAAGTGGAACTAAATGTAAAATAGAAACATTTGTGAACAGGCAGTCTTTTTATTGCAGAAAAAAAATGCAATGTTACACTTTCCTGCCTATTTGCAGTCCTCTGTAGAATGTACACTGAACTGCACAAACTGGCAAACTCCCAGCGTGCCCGGATGACTGCACTCCTGCACATGTATGGGAGTGATGTCATCCCACATCAGCCAATCAAAACAAACAAAAACCAGGGTCCAAAAGAACCCAGGGAGAAGAGAACAGCGCCGAGCAGGGACTTTATGGGTGTCAGATTGTTGGAACTAGAACTAAGGTAAGTACGTGTGCCTTTAGTTCCACTTTAAGACAAAAATGTATTGCATAAGCTCACTGGGCCACATAGTCCCCCCCCCCCTTTAGGACACAATGCAGCAAAGTAAAAGAACTATGTAGCAAAACAAAATTCATTTTAGGCTCTTGCTTAAAACAAAAAATTGTATTCAAAATTTAGTTTCCAAAACTAATCCTAGAAGATGATACTAAAGAAGATGATGTATGGAGAAGTCTTTAACCGAGGACTGGTATTTAAATGTAGATTAGCTACCAACCTCATCTATATGTCGCCTGGTCACTTGGCTTTCTGGCTGTTCATCATAGCAAAGGCTTGGCTCTAGAGAGTGTCCCTCCATCTTACGCGACAGTCTTTGACATCTGGTGGTCAAAAAAACATTTACTATTAAAGCTCAGTCAGTTCACTTATACCATCTCAGTGTTTTCCGTCTTCAAGCATAAAAAGAGAACCCCAAATAAATAAATAAAAAAGTGAGTGCTTTCAACGTCAGCAGCTATGCACTAAAGGTAACCAAATAAAACTTCAGTCAAAACAGTAAGTAAAGTGCAGCGCTATAAATAATTAAATAAATGATAATAATGTCCGTATAAAATGAATATTCTTATGGTGACAATCCGTGTGTAGAGTGCCCACTATGGCGGTACTTCAGTGCTTGTGTTTTTAAAAGTGGGGTAAGAATACGCACTCACCAGATGTGTAAAGAAATTACGCATTTAAATCAATCATCAGAGGTCCCCTTTAAGGAAGCGGATTAAGCCATGTATAGAGATATCCTCCCTCTGTATGGGTGGTATGTCAGGCACTTCTGGGTGGTATATGGATCCAGTAAACCAGAGGTCCCCTTTAAGGGATGAGTGGGTGTAGCAACCTGTGTAGCAGGAACTCCCTCCTCTGTGTAATAAGGTAGATCTTGATTCAGGGGTGAGCTCTAGGAAATCAATGACTCCACTTCATTAAAGGGGACCTCCGATCATTGATCTATATGCGTAATTTATTTACGCATCTGGTGAGTGCGTATTCTTACACCACTTTTAAAAGCACAAGCACTGAAGTACCGCCATAGTGGGTACTCTACACACGGATTGTCACCATAAGAATATTCATTTATACGGACATTATTATAATTTATTTACTTATTTATAGTGCTGCACTTTACTTACTATAAAAAGAGAACCCACCTCTTTGTTACGTTAGCTTTTGGAACCAGAAGTCTGGTGTTGTTAGTGCACGGTTTTTAGCAAAAAACTGAGGACTTGGGGTAAATAATGCAGGTGCCTGTGAACTACACCCACTATGCACTGATTACACTTGCAATGCTCTGCAGGACTGAATGCATATATTTAAAAGAGAAGCATTGCCAATCGTCTCCTATGGATCATAGGTGTGCAGCTTGTTCTGCACTCCTGTGATCCATTTTCTGACCTCACAGAGCCAGTCCAGGCTCCGAAAGATCCTAACCACATGGTTGGAATCCACCCAGAATCCTGGACCGGCAACTGACTCAGCTTCTCAGCAATCCACTGATATCCTGAGCCAGCCACTCCCACCCCCGCCTATCACTCCAGTGAGTGCTGGAGGGGCAGAGCAGAGAGCCAGTCACTGACAATCACTGCTCCCTTCTCAGAGTGGAGGGGAGAACTGAGCGATCAGCAGTGTCTGATCACTTAATTCTCAGTGGATAGCCGGTGGGGGACAGATGCAGCATCAGATTGATGCTGCATCAACCTAGGTGAGTAGAAGATTTTCTCTTTGTATAGCCCATACTTCTCTTTTAATAAATGCACATTTTTGATTTTATTAATGTGTGTGCAACCTCACCTTCAACACTTAACCTTTAAGCAGAAATCGGGGCAAAATGTTTTTTGAACCATTCAGTGGTGCTGTGCCCATACTGCACGGGCCATCTGCTCGTTTTTGTCTAGGGGTCATAAGAGTGAAAATATACTTACCGAATCAGATGATCCTCAGAGCGCAACACTGGTCCTTGCCGCTTCCCCCCCCCCCGCATACTAGCGGTCTTGTCAATGGACTGTTCCTGACGTCATCATGCCAACAGACCGTCTCAGAGCCTGAGGATGGCAGGAACAGTCCACCGCTGGACTTGGGGGAGCGTGGTTTTCCGGAGGATCGGAGGACGGGATATATATAGCTTTTCCACTAAACCCCTGGACAAAACGAGCAGTTTTCCCATGCAGCGCACAGCCCCACTGCATGGGAAAGTAAAATTTTACATGGAGTTCTGCTTTAAATTTCAATCTGTAAACCAGACTTGCATCTTAAAATCAGACTGACTATTGAACACTGTAGCTTTGAACAGAAAGTTTTTTGGACAAAAAAATGTAAATAAAAATGTTTAACTTGAATCAGACTAATGGTATTATTTCAAAAGTGAAAGGTCCTCTTTAACCACTAGCCGACCGCGCATAGCCGAATGACGGCTGCACCGCGGCCGGCCAGTTCTGAGTGGACGTCATATGACGTCCTCCCAGAACGCGCTCTCCTGCGCGCCCCAGGGGGCGCGCACCCGGCGATCTCCGTGATCGCTGTGTCCTATGGACACAGCTGATCAGGAGATGTGGTGAAAGGCCGAGCCCACCGGCCTTTTACCACGTGATCAGCGGTGTCCAATGACACGCTGATCACAGGAAAATGCAAGTGCCGGTTCTCGGCTGCACTTTCCTCACGCTGTCAGATCGTGAGGAAAGTACTGCCGAGAACCGGCAGTTGTCACAGCGGGGATCGGCACCGATCATCAGGGCACTGATGATCAGTGCCCTGATGATCGGTGCCCAGCAGTGACCCCCGCATTTCCGGTCAGCAGTGCGCCCACTAGCCCCGCCCACCCATTCCCAGCAGTGCCCCCACCTGTGCCCAGCAGTGCCCCCACCTGTGCCCAGCAGTGCCCCCACCTGTGCCACTCTGCAGTGCCACCTACCTGTGCCCAGAAGTGCCACCTACATGTGCCCAGAAGTGCCACCCACCTGTGCCCACCCACCTGTGCCCACCAGTGCCACCCACCTGTGCCCACCAGTGCCACCCACATGTGCCCACCCACCAGTGCTGTCCACCAGTGCCACCCACCAGTGCCACCCACCAGTGCTGCCAGTCAGTGCCACCAGTCAGTGCCCAGGAGTTGTGCCAGTCAGTGCCGCCAGTCAGTGCCCAGAAGTGATGCCAGTCAGTGCCGTCTATCAGTACCCATCATCAGTGTCACCTATCAGTGCCGCCTATCAGTGCTGCATATCAGTGCCGCCTATCCGTGACCCCTAATTAGTGCTGTCTATCAGTGCCGCCTATCCATGCCACCTCATTAGTACTGCCTATCAGTGCCCTTTAGTGCTGCCTATCAGTGCCCATCAGTGCCGCCTATCAGTGCCCATCAGTGCCGCCTCATCAACGCAAATCAGTGAAGGAGAAAAAATACCTGTTTGAAAAATTTTATAAAAGAAACAAATAAACTTTTTTTTTTTTTTCAAATTTTTTGCACTTTTTTTAATTTATAGCGCAAAAAGTAAAGCGCCCAGTGGCGATTAAATACCACCAAAAGAAAGCTCTATTTGTGAGAAAAAAATGATCAAAATTTCATATGGGTACAATGTTGCATGACCGCGCAATTGTCAATCAAAGTGCGGCAGCGCTGAAAGCTGAAAATTGGCCTGGTAAGGAAGGGGGTATAAGTGCCCGGTAGGCAAGTGGTTAATGAAAGTTGCAGTCTGTAATCCAACTTACCTTCTATAATCATGTAGCCCCAAAACAGCCAACTTGATCTTCTTTCCAGAACACTTCCTATCTATTCCAAACACAGAGGTCGGAGTCATGGCGTTTTCAGGAGCCAGGAATGGAGAGGGATCAGCTACTTTAGATCTTACAAGGCTGTTATTAACTTTTTCACTGCTGGGCCCGATGTCCATTTTTTCACCTCACATACCCAGACCACTTTGGCAATGTTTTCACTGGTTATGATCGGCAGCTGCTGATTGTGGCCCTTCATGAATTAGGAGAGTCTCAGGTACCACTCTGCCATAAGTTCATGATCAGCGTAGTGGCTATTAGCTTATAGACTAAGGCAGTGGTCTCCAAACTGTGTCCCGGGGGCCAGATGCAGGCCTTTGCTTGTTTTTTCCAGTGAAAGGATTAAACACAACCTCCACCCCGATCATGCCATGCTTTTAATACCAATGAAAGCGGATCTATCATTACAAATTAGAAAGCACATGAATCAATATGGGAACATTTTACCATGACATTCTTTTGAGTAAAAAAAGTACCTTTTTGTTGTTATTAAAAAAAATGGCTGCTCAGGTGATCTAAAGCCTGAGTGGAAGAAAATGTGGGTTCAGTTCGCATCACTCCCTTGTTTTCCCCTTTGTTCTATCTGTATACTTCATATCTTTTCTATATCCATCTACAGTACATGCCTTTTCTTACATATTCCTTTGTAATTAAACTACTTCCACGTATAATCTCCCAAAATGAAAACAACTGAAATATACATAGACATTTAGCAACATTTTACTACTTCAAGTCTCTCTAAGGTAAGATTCACACTACTGTTGGTTGTGAACAAAATTGTGCGCTTTCCTGACGCAAAACATCCTGTACAACAAACACTTTACTCCTGCGCTAGGAAAGGACTCAGTAGACCTAATAAGAATGTTCTGGAATTTTCTGGAATATGCACTGCTTGCTGCCCTCAACAGACCGGGGTGGTCCGAATACACTGGATACAAATGGAGAAACAGAAAAAGGGCGCACCGACCTAGTGCATTATCGTTTAAAATAATGTATTAAAGAAACAAAAATAGGTATCATACTCACAATGGACATAATAACACAGGTATGTCAAACTGAACAAGGTGTATGATCCAAACAACATCTGAGTCCATACGATGGAACCCTGGATGACCAACTGGCTAACGCGTTTCGAGGACACAACCTCTTCTTCAGAGCCAACACTACAGGAGTCTGTACTTCTCTTTATATAAGTTACTAAATGGTAACAAAAGGGCTGTCCTTTGGCAGACACGTGGCAGTGCCAATATTTCTGAATTAATTAATTATTATTATTAGTAGTAGTAGTATTTATCAACTCCTAATGGCACTCCCATGCGTCTGTTTTCACACATACTGAAATGCAGGGTACGTTTTGATGCGGCATAATTTTTAACAGGGGTCAGGGGCTTCTTTACCATGATTCCTACATGTAGGGAAGCCCACTGAAATTAATAAACTGATCCACACATAACTCACAGGAACTTGATAAAAACGCAGTTAAACGCACAGATGTAAACTGAGCCTTAAGGCGGAGCTCCTCCCAAAAGGTGAAGTTCCGCTTTAAGGACTGCTCCCCCGCTCCCCATTAAGGACTGGCACCTTTGGGTGCCCAAATTTGACAGGTACCTGCTCCCATTTCCGGTCTGATTGCCTAGGCGATTGGAAACAGAAGTTGTCCTCCCTCCCTCTCTGTAGTCTTTTGGGACACGTGACAGGTCCCAGAAGACTACAGGACCATTCAGGAAGTGCAGCACTACTCGCGCATGTGCAGTGGGTACCCGGCTGTGAAGCCGCAAGCTATCACAGCTGGGTGCCCACACTGAAGATGCCGGCCTCCTGGAATACATGACGGCCTGCTGGCCTC
Source organism: Staurois parvus (assembly GCF_062004578.1). NCBI lineage: Eukaryota > Metazoa > Chordata > Amphibia > Anura > Ranidae > Staurois > Staurois parvus. The sequence goes on from NW_028317993.1 coordinate 72,635, forward strand.
CTGGAATCCAGGACGGCCGGTGAAACGGGCTGCGGGAGACACACCACAGGACCGAGGGACAGGTAAATGGCTGTTTTTTAAAAGTCAGCAGTTTTTGTAGCTAATGAGTTATTTTTTGACAAGTGAGTAGAACTCCACTTTAAAGTGTTACTAAACCCTGGACCCTGCATTAACTATATCTGGCCTCCCACAGTACATAGAACATAGAAATATAATTATTTTAGTAAATATAAACTGCTAAGTACCTTTTCTTTTATCAGCGGGTAGAGCAGTCCTGAGACTTCTATCAATGTCCAGCAGAGTACTGGATAAAGATGGTAGGAGGAGTTTTCATTCTCCCGACTGACTTATGAGGCTGCATGACCCCTAAACCTCTGTCTGGACAGTGCTTATTGACCCTGTGCTGGATATATGCACTCTCCCAAGAAAATAAAAAAAGGTCTCTAGCAATACACACCAAACTGTGCATGTGCAGCTTGTCTCCAAGGCTCTGTTCTATCAGCAGATGGATTGGGGACAGCAGTAGAAGGGGAGGATCAGAGAAGTCTGGATCAAACATAATTTTTACACAGTGCAGAGGATTAACCCCTTAGGTTCCACAGTGAGTATAACAAGCATGATTTACTGCATATACAGACTGATTTTACTGTTGTGGGTTTAGTAACACTTTAAGCACAAAAAAATAAAAAATCTAGGACACATACTGTAAACCTTTTTTTACATCTATTATAATTGACCTCAGCAAATGCAATTATTGTACATATGGCACATGGATATTGAGCTATATGCCCCATGGGTCCCTATATTATTATTAGTATATTATTATACAGGATTTATATAGCGCCAACAGTTTGCTCAGCGTTTTACAATATAACGGGAGACAATACAGCAACAATACAAGAGGGATAGGAGGGCCTTGCTCCTTGGAGCTTACAATCTAAGAGGGAGGGGCTAGTGGTTCAAAAGTTAGTAACTGTGGGGGATGGACTGGTAGGAGGAGTAGAAGATTCCATTATTAGCTGAGGGCAGGATAGGCTTTCCTGAAGAGATAGGTTTTCAGAGATCACCTAAAAGTGAGCAGAGTAGGCGATATTCTGATAAATTGGGGTAGAGAGTTCCAGAGCATGGGGGAAGCTCTGGAGAAGTCCTGGAGATGAGCATGGGAGGAGGAGACAAGGGAGCTAGAGAGTAGAAGGTCGTGCAAGGAGCGGAGAGTACGGTTTGGATGATATTTGGAGACAAGATTGGTGATGTAATTTGGGGCAGAGTTATAAATGGCTTTATATGTTATTGTTAATGTTTTGAATTTTATCCGTTGGGCAATGGGAAGCCAGTGGAGGGATTGGCAGAGAGGGGTGGCAGATACAGAATATATATAAATCTGCATGTTCTTCACCTTTCCAAATTTTACCTGAATGTAATAGAAGACACTCTTGAGAAATTCTCTAGGCTCCACCAGAATCAGCATTTGCTCTTCTTTCCCTTTACATAGATCCAGACCATCCTGGAATATAAAAACAGCGATTGGAAAATCCAGAAATATTTTTGTGTTAGCTGAATGAAAAGAGTTCGGAACTTAATTTCTGTGTTTCTCGTGTGTAGAGCAGTCCATGGAAATGAACAGGCTGCCATTCATGCCACACATGGAAATGCACCTGCATTTGGTTGCATCTGCAGGTGTGAACCAAATCTAAGAGGAAGAGAGGACACCCCAAGATAGCAGCTCTCAATAGCTGGCATTATATCACCATTCTGAGTAAATATTTGTAGTAGGTCTTATGTGCACTCCTTATCCCCCCCCCCCCCCACACACACACACACACACACACACACATACTTCTTTTTGCCTCATAACATATTATTATTACAGTGCTAGTGTTACTGTTTGTGTTCTTGTTGTATAATTTTGCTGTTGTTTTGGTAAAAATTCTCTTCTTTGGTCCCGGTAGAGTAACAATTTTCTTACTTAATCCCCCAATACCAGGGTGGATTTGATTTAAATCAAACTGATTTAAATTACGATTTAAATCACTAGTCAGTAAGGCTTGATTTAAATCAGAGTTTTCTACATAAAGACTAATTCTTGCTGGTATAACTTTAATATGCAAGTAGATGAAGATTTTTAGAATAACAACTTTTCATATTAGTTTTTTTATCCCCAGTTTAATAGGTTAATCATTCATATTTGGACAACTTTTCTGTTGTACTTAGGAAGGAGAAAAATAATCATTACCTTAATAATAACAATTTAAATAGATTTATTCAACTGAAACAATAACATTCCAGCATATGTTATTTGCTTAAACAAACATCCATGTTTATTTACTAATTTGGCTAAACAAAATATATATATTTTAAGAAACTTAGACTGTCAGCCCCTTCCTCCTCACACTTAGTTTCACTTTTTTCTTGTGCAGATCTATTCCACTCCAAACAATCAGAAAAATATTGTTTCTATTCTATTCACTGAACTTCTTGAAACTTAGCAGTGAAGGGGTTGATTCTGTATTCATAGGTTTGTAGAAGTTAGGATGAAGGTCTTTTTCTTAACTCTGTTCATGTTAAAACATTTTTGCTGTGAAGAAGAGGCATGTGATCTCCGCTGAGTCAAATTCAGTTTTGAGAACTGCAAAAATAAACCAAGCATCTGTGATAATATCTTGTAGGCAGAGAAACTGCCCAATAATCTTACAAAAACCTCTGGAAGAGCAAGACATTGTGAATGGATTCATGGAATTTATTTACCCAAAAAATTAAACATATACAGCCTTATTCTACATAATTAAAAAACTAATCTTTATTTCATGATGGAATAACCTTTGGATGGTAATATATTTTCCTCAAAAAAAATTTTATTAAAAAAAAATCCGATTTAAATAAAAAAATCAGATTTTTTAAAAAAAGCATTGATTTTTATCCACCCTGCCCAATACTGATGATCTCATCCCTCTGATTCCCACCCTTGGAGGCTGCTCCCAGTGTTAGCCATGATAAGCTCAGAATACCTCTCTCAGTCTTAGTGCCCCCTGTGCAGGCTGATATCAAGTCAGAGGATTTTCAAAGTCCCCCAAAAAAATTAAAAGTCAGCAGCTACAAATACCGTAGCTACTGACTTTCATTATAAGGATATTTAGATATCCATGGATCAAGTGCCGCCCTCACCTGGGCTGGTTACTCACTGGTCTTTGGCAGCCCGGTGCAAGCATGTTTATTAATTGAAGTGCGCAGTGAGCCCTAACAGCTTCACAGCCAGCTACCTACTGCGCATGCACAAGTTGAGCTGCACTTTGTGAATGGTCTTGCAGCTTTCTGGGACTTGTGATGTGTCCCAAAATGTTGCGGGTTAAGAGGGGGGTGGGGGTGAAGTTTCTCTTGGATCGCCTGGGTGAAGTTTCACTCGGATTGCCTAAGCGATCCAAGTGGAAGTGGGAGCAGATACCTGTCAAAACTAGATACCCGCTCGACCCCCCCCCCCCCAGTATGACCGTAACGTAACAACGTATGACCAAACATGTTGGGGGGTGAGTTGGCGGCAAAAAAGAAGAACTCCCTCTTTTGTGTGAAATTCCACTTTAACACTGTATGCTAGTTTTATGATACATTGATTATAGTTTACTGAATACTTACCAGATTACATGATGACATTATATACATGCTTAGCATTTGGCATTCAGGTTTAAAAAATGTATTCTGCATATAGGTAAAAGGAATTACAGAAAACAGTGTGTGAGAATTACATTGTGTGCAGTGGCTTGCTGTTTGTGCACAAAGGTGGTGCCATAAAAAGAATACAATGGAAACCTTTTCTCATAAAATATGAATTATTAGAATGTATTATTCTCTTTTTAACATAATAACATAAAGGAAACCAGTACTGACACAGCCTGGATGCCTTCATTACTGACCTTCCCCTGAAAATGTTTGTTGTTTGGCTATTTTTGGCATCAATAAATTCAGAGCTTCCAACTAGAGATGAGCGAATTATTCAAAAATTCAATTCGGCTGATTCGCCGAATTTGCGGGAGAAATTTGATTCAATGCGAATTTATTCGCTGCGAATTTAACTTATTAAAAGGGTTTCTAGGCTTCAGAGAGCCTTTATATTAGTGCAGAACACTGTACCTTTAATTTAAATGCCCTTGGAGTCTGCTGGGGAAGAGAAATAATACTGTCAGTCAGTATGACATGCAGATGAGTGCCGTCGATCTTAGAATCACCGCACACTTCACTCATTTGGGCAGTCACGGGGCACAACGAAGAAGAAGAAGAAGAAGAATGAAAAGAAGAAGAATGAAAAGAAGAAGAAGAAGAAGAATGAAAAGAAGAATGAGAAGAATGAAAAGAAGAAGAAGAAGAATGAAAAGAAGAATGAAAAGAAGAAGAAGAAGAATGAAAAGAAGAAGAAGAAGAAGAATGAAAAGAAGAAGAAGAAGAATGAAAAGAAGAAGAATGAAAAGAAGAAGAAGAAGAATGAAAAGAAGAAGAAGAAGAAGAATGAAAAGAAGAAGAAGAAGAATGAAAAGAAGAATGAAAAGAAGAATGAGAAGAATGAAAAGAAGAAGAAGAAGAATGAAAAGAAGAAGAATGAAAAGAAGAAGAAGAAGAAGAAGAATGAAAAGAAGAATGAAAAGAAGAATGAGAAGAATGAAAAGAAGAAGAATGAAAAGAAGAATGAGAAGAAGAATGAAAAGAAGAATGAAAAGAAGAATGAGAAGAATGAAAAGAAGAATGAAAAGAAGAAGTATTCCAGTACAGCAAAAAGTGTATCTGCAGAGAGCTCCGCTATTTCTGACAGTTCTCTGACAGTTCCTTCACATTTACAGCGGTTGAAACATTGTATCTGTTTCCGAATAAAAACATCTGTATCCTAAATGGAAACAAATAGATACAATGTTTCAACCGCTGTAAATGTGAAGGAACTGTCAGAGAACTGTCAGAAATAGTGGAGCTCTCTGCAGGGACACTTTTTGCCGGCTGATCGGGAAAAATTCGATTCGTGCATCCGAAGTTGGCTAATATTCGGATTCGGCACGAATCGAATTTTTCCTGAAATTCGAAACGAATTCCACTTCGCCTGGTTCGATTCGCTCATCTCTACTTCCAACCTAGGGCAAGAATTTAGCTAATGAACCCAGAGAAAAATCAGAACGGCTCATCTAATCTGAGTTATTGACTCAAAGTACTGAAAGCCTTTGGGTTAGCATAATAGTCCAGCAACTAGAATTTCCAAAAGAGACTTTAGTACTGACAGCTCCTATTTGCTCTTACCAATTGTTCAGTGTCTGCCACCCCTCTCTGCCAATCCCTCCACTGGCCTCCATTCAGTGTCCTCCACCCCTCTCTGCCAATCCCTCTACTGGCCTCCATTCAGTGTCCTCCACCCCTCTCTGCCAATCCCTCCACTGGCTTCCATTCAGTGTCCTCCACCCCTCTCTGCCAATCCCTCCACTGGCTTCCATTCAGTGTCCTCCACCCCTCTCTGCCAATCCCTCCACTGGCATCCATTCAGTGTTCTCCATCCCTCTCTGCCAATCCCTCCACTGGCTTCCATTCAGTGTTCTCCACCCCTCTCTGCCAATCCCTCCACTGGCTTCCATTCAGTGTCCTCCACCCCTCTCTGCCAATCCCTCCACTGACTTCCATTCAGTGTCCTCCACCGCTCTCTGCCAATCCCTCCACTGGCCTCCATTCAGTGTCCTCCACCCCTCTCTGCCAATCCCTCCACTGGCTTCCATTCAGTGTCCTCCACCCCTCTCTGCCAATCCCTCCACTGGCTTCCATTCAGTGTCCTCCACCCCTCTCTGACAATCCCTCTACTGGCTTCCATTCAGTGTCCTCCACCCCTCTCTGACAATACCTCCACTGGCTTCCGCTTACTCAACTAATTAAATTCAAGGTACTTACAACAACTTCTAAAGCCATCCACAACTCAGCCCCCAGCTACATCACTAACCTAGTCTCAAAATTCCAGTCTTCCAGTTCTTTTCCTTCCTCCCAAGACCTCCTGCTCTCCAGCTCCTTTGTTACCTCCTCTTATTCTTGCCTTCAGTACTTTTCCAAAGGTACTCCCATCCTCTGAAACTCCCTTCCCCAATGTGTCCGACTATCTCCTACCCTGTCCACTTTTAGACAATCCCTAAAAACCTCATCTCTTAAGAGAGGCTTATCCTGCCCCCTCCTAGCAACGGTACATGTATTTTTCTCTATCAGCCCATCCCCCGCAGTTATTACTTTTTGTATCAATTGACCCTCCCTCTTAGATTGTAAGCTCTACTGAGCAGGGCCCTCTGATCCCTCCTGTATTAATTTGTATTGTAACTGTACTGTCATCCTTTGTGCAAACTGCTGGCGCTATATAAATCCTGCATAATAATAATAGTACAGATTTCCTCAAATAGGACTAACCCTCTCAGATGGATATTTTATTGCAGGTGACGTCTGGCAGACTGAGACTGCCCCAGGTTTCTTTCTTAGATCTTGATTGCTCTTACAGGGAGATCTTCCTGCTATAATCCATGACTGTTCCTGGCCACCTTTGCTCTGGCTATGTTTTCCGCAGTCTAAAATAAATATGAAAACCCAATAGAGAGAATGGGACATCTCATAATGGCCACATCAGTTGTGAAAACCTGTGATGCTCAACAAAGATCTCAATAAGAGAATCCCCAGGAGATATAAAGAACTAACAGGCATTTTATCTCAGCAGCACCTACAAAGAACTAAAATATCAGTTTGGAGTTGACTGATCCTTCCACTTTAAATATAAGCGGCTCTAATACAAAAACGTGTTGTCTGTTCCAATCACAACTTACTACACATGTCCAGTCAGCAGGCATCTCTCTTCTCCAGGTAATGCTCCATGGCACAGAGTGTGGCTCTAAGGAGTAAGTATACCCAGCTGAACTCAGAGCTTCCAGCATACCTTCTGACCCTGCATCTTGGAGAAGACCTGCGCAATAAGAGATCAATCAACAACACAATGTAGACATATATGTGTGATTTGCAATGATGCAAAAAGTTGATCTGTAATGTTAGCAAGCACCAAAAGACAATTTATATAGTGCCAACTCTCAATGAGTCAAATTTGCTTGTAAACTCTACATGTAAGAACACAAGGCCTAACCTTGCAGATACCCTCTTCTGGTCCTCCAAAAAAGCTGCCAAACACTAATCTGAAATGGTAGCTTGCGCCAAAAGACTATATATATATATATATATATATATATATATATAGCCAGTTCTCAATGTGCCCCATTTGTTTGTAAACCCTGCATGGAAGAACATAGAGGTGACCAAGAAGTCCTGGCTGGAGCAATTCGATGAGCCTTGCTACTGGAATATTACTAAGGTCAAAGTGGATTACAGAGCTGAGGTGAGGGAGAGTTCAGAAGATCATGACCGCCGTCCTGCAAAATTGAGAGGGTAGAAAGTGGCGCTGACAATCTTAGCCAGAATACACACCATGGTATTTAAGCTCATCAGACTCTAAGGACTGATTCACACTAGGAATCGCACCGGTATGCGCTGCACGTTCCTGTACGATTCATATGCAGTTATGTGCAGTACGATTTCAGCCTATTCATTTTAAATGGGCTGAAATTGTACTGCACTGCACCTAAATTAGTGCATGCACTACTTTTGTAAACGCACTACAACTGGATTGCATGGTACTTTTGTACCATGCAATGTGGTGTGGGCCAATGCACTGTGTTTACTGTGTCAGTAATATTGCACTGACACCCACTGCAGGTCGCAAGGGCAGCGCATTCAGAATGCGGTGCACGAAACCCGCGCAGCATTCTAGTGTGAATCAGCCCTTAAGGATACTGCACACATGGACATGGTAGACAAGACAGCACACTTGCTTGCCTGCCTCTTACGTCTTCTGCATGTTGTGTTCATTTTTGTGGGCTAGAAGCCAAGGTGGGGTCATGTGTAATATGGGGCTGTGGTGATGCCATGGGAACCTCATTTCATTTTTTTTCCCTCCTGGTGCATCAAGGGAGGGAGGCCTTGGGGTACTTTACAATGCCACGTCATCAGGGGGCTTGCTGAGGCTCTGGTTCTTGCAGCCAGCCCCCTGATGAAGTGAAACATGCATGCCATCATGAGGCCAGCTACAAGAACCCAAAATAGATAGTTCCCCCCTGATGTTGTAAGTAAATGAGATGGTGGAGCAAGACCTGGAATGCTGCAGTGGATCGGTGGTTTGACCCAGGACAACACTATATCAGCTGGATGTGTAAGTATGTATTTTGAAGGTAACCCTGCTAACAAGATAGGAGGGGAACAAAAATAGAACACAGGGATGGTAAAGGGTCATTGAGGTTGCTCTTTTAATAATACATAGAACCTTCCTAGATCTATTGCCATCATTTTCCCTACAGTTCTACATATCACTATTCTTATAGTAAATTATTTATTGTATGGTGACATAGGTTCAGATGTAACAAATACTCCAGTACAGGGTGGATTTGATTTAAATCAAACTGAGTTAAATCACAATTTAAATCACTAGTCAGTAAGGCTTGATTTAAATCCTAGTTTTCTACATAAAGACTGATTCTTGCTGGTATATCTTTAATATGCAAGTAGATGAAGATTTTTAGAATAACAACTTTTCATATTAGTTTTTTTATCCCCAGTTTAATAGGTTAATCATTCATATTTGGACAACTTTTCTGTTGTACTTAGGAAGGAGAAAAATAATCATTACCTTAATAATAACAATTTAAATAGATTTATTCAACTGAAACAATAACATTCCAGCATATGTGATTTCCTTAAACAAACATCCATGTTTGGTAACTAATTTGGCTAAACAAAATATATATATTTTAAGAAACTTAGACTGTCAGCCCCTTCCTCCTCACACTTAGTTTCACTTTCTTCTTGTGCAGATCTATTCCACTCCAAACAATCAGAAAAATATTGTTTCTATTCTATTCACTGAACTTCTTGAAACTTAGCAGTGAAGGGGTTGATTTTGTATTCATAGGTTTGTAGAAGTTAGGATTAAGGTCTTTTTCTTAACTCTGTTCATGTTAAAACATTTTTGCTGTGAAGAAGAGGCATGTGATCTCCGCTGAGTAAAATTCAGTTTTGAGAACTGCAAAAGTAAACCAAGCATCTGTGATAATATCTTGTAGGCAGAGAAACTGCCCAATAATCTTACAAAAACCTCTGGAAGAGCATGACATTGTGAATGTAGTCATGGAATTTATTTACCAAAAAAAATTAAACATATACAGCCTTATTCTACATAATTAAAAAACTAATCTTTATTTCATGATGGAATAACCTTTGGATGGTAATATATTTTTCTCAAAAAGCATTTTATTCAAAAAAATCCGATTTTAAATAAAAAAAATCAGATTTAAATAAAAACAAATTAGATTTTTTTAAAAAAAATCATTGATTTTTATCCACCCTGCTCCAGTATATACACTATATTGCCAAAAGTATTGGGACACCCCTCTAAATCATTGGATTCAGGGGTTCCAATCATTTTCATGGCCACAGGTGTATAAAATCATCACCTAGGCATGCAGACTCCTTCTACAAACATTTGTGAAAGAATGGGTCACTCTCAGGAGCTCAGTGTATTGAAGCGTGGTCCTGTGATAGGTTGCCACCTGTGCAGTAAGTCCATCCGTGACATTTCCTTACTACTAAATATTCCATGGTCAACTGTTAGTGGTATTATAACAAACTGGGAAGAACAGCAACTCAGCCACAAAGTGGTAGGCCACGTAAAATGACAGAGTGGGGTCAGCGAATGCTGAATCGCACAGTGTACAGATGTCGCCAACTGTCTGCAGAGTAAGTAGCTAAAGGCCTCCATACTTTGTGTGGCCTTTAGATTAGCACAACAACAGTGTGTAGAGAGCTTCATGGAATGGGTTTCCATGGCCAAGCAGCTGCATCCGGGCATTACATCACCAAGTACAATCCAAAGCATTGAATGCAGTAGTGTAAAGCATGCCACCACTGGACTCTAGAGCAGTGGAGATGTTTCTCTGTCTGGTAATCCAGTGGACGTGTCTGGGTTTGGCGGTTGCCAGTAAAACGGTACTTGCCTGACTGCATTGTGCCAAGTGTAAAGTTTGGTGGAGGGGGGATTACGGTGTGGGGTTGTTTTTCAGGGGTTGGGCTTGGCTCCTTAGTTCCAGTGAAGGGAACTCTTAAGGCATCAGCATACCAAGATATTTTGGACAATTTCATGCTCCCAACTTTGTGGGAACAGTTTGGGTATGTTCCCTTCTTGTTCCAACGTGATTGTGCACCAGTGCACAAAAGAAGGTCCATAAAGACATGGATGATTGAGTTTGGGGTGGAGGAACTTGACTGGCCTGCACAGAGTCCTGACCTCAACCCCATAGAACACCTTTGGGATGAACTAGAGCGGAGACTGTGAGCCAGGCCTTCTCATCCAACATTCGTGCCTGACCTGACAAATGTGCTTCTGGAAGAATGATCAAACCTTCCCATAGACACCCTCCTAAACCTTGTGGACGGCCTTCCCAGAAGAGTTGAAGCTGTTATAGCTGCAAAGGGCGGGGCCAACTCAATATTGAACCCTACGGACTAAGACTGAGATGCTATTAAAGTTCATGTGTGTGTAAAGGCAGGTGTCCCAATACTTTTGGCAATATAGTGTATGTTTAGATAGCACAAACTGAGAGCTGTTGATTTCATGATAGATGTACCAGCTACATCTTGCAGAACTTTAGTTAAACCTCCAGTGTATACTTATGATAGGGACAGATTATAATTTAGAGTTGTTATTGAAAGACTGTCAGCTAAGAGCACGCACACATAAAGAGGTTTAAGGGGTGTTTTCTTTGATGTACTCCAGTGAAGATAGCTGCAGGATTCTAGAATACCACTGAAGAACTCTGAAGACCTAAGGTGACCGAAGGAGGATGGATAAATTTGAAAGGTTATGTTTGCCAACTTGCTTGATTTTCCTAAATAATATATGAAACTAGCTAGGTTTTGTTAACAGTGTGCTCATTCTTTAATCTTAATTTACATATTTTAACTTGTGTTTGTGTCTTCCAGAACATGGACCATGGGCAAGCCTGGGGTTATTTAACATATCGCGGTAGGTCCTGGTACATTAAATGTCATTACAAATTTTAAAAAAAAGCAACAGACCAAAAACATACTGTAAAAAGTTTAATAGAAATCCATGTTAATATTTTAGTTCAACGAAATTATTAAGGGAAAGTTAATGTGTATTAAGGTAAAAAAAACCTTCTGCATGTAGCTTCCCCTTGTACTCACCTGAGCCCAATCTCAATCCAGCAGTGTGCACAGGAGCAGCCGTTCTCTTGGCTCTCTCCCTCCTCATTGGTTCCCACTGCTGTCAATCAGAGCCAGGGAGGAGCCGCGCTCTGTGCGTCTATGGACACACAGAGCCAGCTCGGAAGCAAGCATGCTTGCTATGAGGGCACTCGGTGGGGGCAAAGAGCCAGGAGTGCCAGCAGGGGAACTCACGGAGAGGAGAATTGGGGCTGCTCTGTGCAAAACCATTGCACACAGCAGTTAAGTATAACATGTTTGTTATTTAACCACTTCAAGTCCGGACACTTTTACCCCCTTCCTGTCCAGGCCAATTTTCAGCTTTCAGTGCTATCACACTTTGAATGACAATTAATATTTGGCAAATAATATTTCATCGTAAATCTTGGCCAAAATTTATTCCGTTTATCTTTTTAGTAAAAAAAATAAATAAATAACCCAAATTAGTTTATAACCAAAATTATAATTTTTAAACATTTGTTTGTACATTTTTATTTTATTTTTTTATTATTATTATTATTATTTTAACATACTGTCGCCCTAGCAGTACAGTGTCACCATGGTGACACTACTACTTGTGGGGGGTGATGAAGATTTTTTTTTTTTTTTTTTTTTTTACACTGATTGCTTTTACACCCATAAAGGCTATAAAAGCAATCATTGCTCCTTCTCTCTGGCTGCATTCTTGTAGCCATTGAGAACTACTGTGTGAGCTGTGATTGGTCACAGCTTGTCACATGGTACAAGGCTGTTGTGAATAGCTTTGTACCATGTGACCTCTGTGATCATTCACAGATTTCACACGTAGTAAGCAATGATGTCAGAAGTAACATCTTGCTTAATACTCTGCATGTGATCACTGATTGGCCAATCAGTGATTACATGATCGGTACCTTGCACAGAGGTCCCATACGACGATCGGTGTTCCACTGTGTCCGGAGGACACAGCGGGCACTAGATCACAGTGCTCCCAGGGAGTGCGCACAAGCAGGGGGCGGGGAGGTTGTTTATAAATGTTTACCCGACCCTGTACTGCCACCGTCTGGCCGTTTATATACAACAGCTGGACAGGAAGTGGTTAAAAAAAAATAAAAAGCAATCCTTTACAATTAGTTTAATAATTAAGGTTGGTGGTAAAAATGTCTGGATGACATCTAAAATACTGTTTTCTATAAAGGAAGGGGTGTGGGAGTTTGCTTAAAACCGTGCGTACATGCTCTCTGATGATCCCGTCCAGCTAGTCTTGAGGGAACATATCAACGTAGAGAAATCTTGTGGATGCATTTTGTTATATAATTCTGTTTTCATAGATCCTGTTGTCTGCAGATGACTTTTTTGAAGAAAAAAAAAAAAAGCAAGTCTTTCTGGCAGGACTGCTTAGAACCCAGTGCAGCCTTCAAATGATAGCATCTGAAAGGGAGTATGCCATAAAATTTGATTGCAACATCCGACCTTTTACTCATAGGCAAGCAACACAAACTGAAGCCACAGCAAATGAGGGGTTATGAAATGTGAAAAAAAAAAATAATTGGCCAAACTAACTCATTATATTAATTTTCCAAATTCTAGTATACATTCTTACACATATACATAGGAATAGATTTACTAAAACTGGAGCGTTCAGGATCTGGTGCAGCTGTGCATGGTAGCCAATCAGCTTCTAACTTCAGCTTGTTCAATTAAGCTTTGACAAAACCTGGAAGCTGATTGGTTTCTATGCAGAGCTGCACCAGCTTTTGCACCCTCCAGTTTAAGTAGATAACCCCTATTGTTTCCTTTTAATTCTTTGTAGAGTTTGCAGTGAATAGTTTGGTAAACAGTGTAGAAAAGTAATTGATGAACTAAGCTGTTTAACCACTTGCCTACCAGGCACTTATACCCCCTTATTTACCAGGCCAATTTTCAGCTTTCAGCGCTGCCGCACTTTGATTGACAATTGCACGGTCATGCAACATTGTACCCATATGAAATTTTGATAATTTTTTTCTCACAAATAGAGCTTTCTTTTGGTGGTATTTAATCGCCACTGGGCGCTTTACTTTTTGCGCTATAAATAAAAAAGTGCAAAAAATTTGAAAAAAAAAAAGTTTCTTTGTTTCTATTATAACATTTTTCAAACAGGCATTTTTTTCTCCTTCACTGATGTGCGTTAATGAGGCAGCACTGATGGGCACTGATAGGCGGCCCTGATGGGCACTGATAGGCAGCACTAAAGGGCACTGATAGGCAGTACTAATGAGGTGGCACGGATAGGCGGCACTGATAGACAGCACTAATGAGGTGTCACGGATAGGCGGCACTAATATGAAGCACTGATAGGTGGCACTGATAGGTGACACTGATGATGGGTACTGATAGACGGCACTGACTGGCATCACTGCTGGGCACTGACTGGCAGCACTGACTGGCACAACCCCTGGGCACTGACTGGTGGCACTGACTGGCAGCACTGCTGGGCTGCACTGGTGGGTGGCACTGGTGGGCAGCACTGGTGGGTGGGCACAGGTGGGTGGCACTGGTGGGCACAGGTGGGTGGGCACAGGTGGGTGGCACTGTTGGGCACATGTAGGTGGCACTTCTGGGCACAGGTAGGTGGCACTGCAGAGTGGCACAGGTGGATGCACTGCTGGGCACAGGTGGGTGATCTGCTGGGCACAGGTGGGCGGAGCTAGTGGGCGCACTGCTGGGCACAGGTGGGCGGAACTTGCGGGTGGCACTGCTGGGCACCGATCATCAGGGCACTGATCATCAGTGCCCTGATGATCGGTGCCGATCCCCGCTCTGACAACTGCAGGTTCTCGGCAGTACTTTCCTCACGATCTGACAGCGTGAGGAAAGTGCAGCCGAGAACCGGCACTTGCATTTCCCTCTGATCAGCGTGTCATTGGACACCGCTGATCAGGTGGTAAAAGGCGCTGTGATTGGCCTTTTACCACATCACGTGATCAGCTGTGTCTGTAGGACACAGCGATCACGGAGATCGCCGGGTGCGCGCCCCCTGGGGCGCGCAGGAGAGCGCGTTCTGGGGGGACGTCATATGACGTCCACTCAGAACTGGCCGGCCGCAGTGAAGCCGTCATTCGGCTATCTGCGGTCGGCAGGTAGTTAAGAAAGAGAGTGAAGTACACTATATGGTTAACGATTTGCGGACATTTATTGACCATCAAACCCATATGAGTTTGTTGGACATCTCAGGTTAATTAAGGGTATTCGTATTGAACAATTGCCACCAGATTGTAATTGTCTGAATGTCTTTAGGAACAATCGAGTATTGTCCATGATACTTTTTTTATTTGCACTAAAGCCTGGTACACACTGAATGAGAAAAAAAACGGACAGCTCAGGAGGAGCCACTGTACTAATTATTATTGTTATATAGGATTTTTATAGCGCCAATGGTTTGCTCAGCGCTTTACATTATAGTGGGAGACAATACAGTAACAATACAGTTCAATACAAGAGGGAATTGAGGGCCCTGATCCTTGGAGCTTACAATCTAAGAGGGAGGGGTGAGTGGTACAATAGGTAAAACTGTGGGGGATGGAGTGGTTGGAAGCATAGAGGATTCCAGTATTAGCAGAGGGCGGGATAGGCTTCCCTGAAGAGAGAGATTTTAATGATAGCCTAAAGGTAAGTAGAGTAGGTGATAGTCTGATAGATTTGGGTAGGGAGTTCCAGAGAATGGGTGATGCCTTGGAGAAGTCTTGGAGATGAGCATGGGAGGAGGAGATAAGGGAGCTAGAGAGTAGGAGGTCTTGCGAGGAGCAAGGAGTACGGTTTGGGTGATAGAGATAAGATCAGATATGTAAATTGGGGCAGTGTTGTAGATGGCTTTGTATGTCATAGTATACTAATGATCCGATATTGGTACAGCGAGCTCCCCTGCTGTGCTATTGGGTTCTGACAGGGATGCCCCCCATCCCGGACAGAACACTTCGGTCAACACTGTCAGCCATTGGCTGAGAGCACTGATCAGGAGCTGATCAGCAGACCTTCTTCAATCATGCCTCTTTGACAGAAGCCGACCGAACGTCTGGCTTCTGACAGACCGGCTACCACATCGGGCCAAATATGCAATAAAAATTGGAAGATGCCAAAATACCGCTCGACATTTGGCCCGTGTGTAGTAGGCTTGACATCCAAATCTAAATGTCTTTGTATGCTAGAGAATTGTAGAATGAACAGTACCCTTCACTAAAACACATTCACTCAATTATTTGGAGTGGGGTCCTTGTAGCTTTAGCCATATAGCGTATTTCTCATCCAGGATCATAAGCAGAGCCTATCTTAGGTAGAGTGACTTGATGATCTTATATTGATGGTCATCTTCTTCATTCACCCAGGTAAAACCGTGCCTGAAGAGCAGGAGATCAGCAAAGTCATGTACCATGACTGGCGTCTTATACCACGGCATGAAGAAGAGAACTTCAAGCAATTTATCCCTCTGCCGGAGCCAGAACCTGTCCGCTATGTGCCATACCCACCACTACTGAGGGCTATTGCTCTGGCTCAGTTGCAGAAAGAAGGAAAGCCTTTAACAGAGCCCATGCTGGACATTGGGAGATTACGGGAATCTGATCATGAGCTTCAAAAGGAGCTTAAAGTGAGGAGAGCCAAAACAGGGACACCAGTGTGATAAGGCCATGGACTTCTGCTACTTCCTAGAAACATGGATTCATGTACAGTTTATTGTCAGCAGCGTGACCTTCAAACCAAAATGGCAACAAAGTGCCATGGTAATTGGGGTTGTGGGCTCTGCTCTTTGTTGAGGGTTGTTTTCAGTTATAGACCATACTGAGTAAAGACTACACAACACCTTCCGTAATTGAAAATTGTCATTTTTACTCAATGACACCATAAGTAACTGTTGGACTTTCCTATTTGATGTTTACTGGGCTGTTATAAAACTTTATATAAAATCACACCATTATGTGCTACTGAGAATTTAAAGGCATTCCATATATGCAGTGCTCAGCATAAATGAGTACACCCCTTTTGAAAAGTAAGATTTTATTCAACATCTCAACACAAGAACAATTTCCAAAATGTTGGCAAAACTGAGTTTTATGTAACATTTGTTTTGCTCATTACATGAAAGTAAGGTTAATAGTATAACGTAGATTACAAAATCTTCAGTTTTACTCCAATTAGTTGATGCAAAAATGAATACACCCCACAACAAAAACTACTATATCTAGTATTTTGTATGACCTCCATGATTTGTAAGGACAGCACCAAGTCTTCTAAGCTTGGAATGAACAAGTTGGCAACATTGCAACATCTACATTTTTCCATTCTTCGAGAACAACCTCTTAGAGCCTGGATGCTGGATGGAAAGTGATGCTCAACTTGTCTTTTAAGATTTCCCCATAGGTGTTCGATTGGGTTCAGATCAGGAGACATACTTGGCCACTGAATCACTTTCACCTTGTTCTTCAGAAATGCAACAGTGGCCTTAGATGTGTGTTTTGGATCATTGTCATGTTGGAAAAGTGCACAACTTCTCTTTCAATACAGAGCAGTACATCAGTGAATTCATGATACCATGAATTAAATTCAGCTCCCCGACACCAGCAGCACTCATGCGGCAGCACAGAAGGACATTGCCACCACTATGTTTCACTGTAGGCACCATGCATTTTTCTTTGTACTCCTCACCTTTGCAACACCGTACAGTTTTGAAGCCATCAGTTCCAAAAACATTTATCTTGGTCTCATCACTCCAGAGTACAGAGTCCCAGTAGTCTTCTTTTTGAGTATGCTCCCTGGCAAATTCTAGGCAGGATTTTTTGTGCATGGGAGAGGTTTCCTATGTGGATGACACCCATGCATGCCATTCCTATGCATGCCATTGCAGTATACGCCATATTGCGTCATAGGAAACAATTGCCCCAGTTTTTGCTTTCTATTTTAGACAACTGCAATGAACTTGCATGGAGATTTTCTTTAACCCCTCTCATCAGAAGACGCTCTTGTCGAGGTGTCAACTTCCGTGGACAGCCTGGAAGTCTCTGTGAGATGGTTGCAGTTCCATATTTTTTAAATTTTTGTATCACTTTTGATACAGAATTCTGACTGATAAGTAAAGTGTTGCTGATCTTCTTGTAGCCTTCACCTTTCTTGTGTAAAGAAATTATTTTCTTTCTCAGGCCTTGTGACATTTCTCTTCCATGTGGTGCCATTGCTGACAGCATGAAATGGGAGGGGTTTTCTTTGTTAAGTAATGCCCTTTTATAATCAACTGCTGTACACCTGTTTAATGAATATTTAGACTCACCTGTAGTTGAATTCTTGTTAATTAGGATTTTATTGTCTAAAACTTAGCTTTGCGTCTAAGACTTTCATTGAGGTGTATTCATTTTTGCAATATGGTCTTGAATGAATTTGTTAGGAAAAATATTTTCTTGAATATTACTGAATAAGTTTAAACTAGGTGGAAACTGAACCCACATCAGAGGGAAGCAACTCTGCCCATGGTATCGCAGGACACTAGCACATCGAGGGGAGGGGATATATGAGCCGTGGCATATAGTGTGGCCCCTCTCGGAAGCCACGTAGGCCGTGAACCTCCAGCTCTACGGATGGGGGTCAAACAGAACCCGATTCCCCGCTCCAGGCAGCGGAGCAGGTCTACAGGGATCCCCAATGTCGGCAGGATCCCATTATCCCCAGGATGGAGACAGATGCTGTAAGGTGCTTTTTATGGTGGTATTTATTCACCACTGAGTTTTTTTTTGCTAAATAAACAAAAAAACACAAACTTTTGAAAAAAAAACCACGCATTTTTCTTTGTTTCTGTTATGAAAATAACCCAAATTATTGTATATTATTAGTCTGTAGGAAAGTTATAGAGTCCACAAACCATGGTATATACAGTGGGGATCGAAAGTTTGGGCACCCCAGCTAAATATTTGTATTAATGTGCATAAAGAAGCCAAGGAAAGATGGAAAAATCTCCAAAAGGCATCAAATTACAGATTAGACATTCTTATAATATGTCAACAAAAGTTAGATTTTATTTCCATCATTTACACTTTCAAAATAACAGAAAACAAAAAAATGGCATCTGCAAAAGTTTGGGCACCCTGCAGAGTTAATATCTTGTACTGCCCCCTTTGGCAAGTATCACAGCTTGTAAACGCTTTTTGTAGCTGAAAGGAATTGACTCTCGTTCCTCTCGAGCCACTGACCCCCGTCAGTCCCTGGCCTTGATCAGTGTCTGTCCTCAGGCCCGGAGCCCCCTCTGAGACACAGGAAATGCACACAGACACAAGGTGGTATCTCAGAAGGAACTGAATTTATTCTTCCGTGTTTAAACTTATATATGAAACTTAAAACAATGCATGGAAATAGAAGAACCAATCAATTGTCAGATATGCATAAACCAATCAGAATATTACATACGTCAGTCATGCCCAATCATTTGGCATTTATGTAAATTATTATTAAGTGCGTCAAACATGAAATTTTGCTCAGTATAGAAAGTAGACAATTTCCCTATTTAACATTGGCTATAATTATTAATAATCTTGCAACAGGATATATCCAACCGCAGACTTTCAGTCTTGTGCTAGCTAAAAGAAAAAGGGAAGTTACACCTGAAGGGAAAAGAGGAACCTTAGGCTCTTATCGAAAGTAAAAAACAGTCTTAAAACACAAATTCATCTTTAAGTACTGACTAAGTTTTAAAATGGATACTTATCTTAAAATGGCAGAGCTTAGGCTAAGAGACAAAATGGCGGTATGGTAATGCTGAGAGGCTGATTCCTTCAAACCCCCTCTTAGGTCACGCACGTGACCTTACACCTTTTTTACAGGTTGGTACCTGGGGCCCTTAGTAGGTCCTTTATCAAGATACTGATTCCACATGGTTCTAGTAATGGTGGCGTCAATAAGTTTCTGCATTAAACCTCGGATGCAGGGGATACAATAGCAACCACACAGAGTTAATACTGCAGCAGCCATTACTATGGAAATCAGCATAGTTTTCATCAGGGTTCCCCATTTACCAAACCGATTTTCAAATAAACCAGCTAGTGGATTTTCTACTCCTGAGTTTTCAGCCAATTCTTCAGACAACATTTGGAGACCTTGAAGGGCTCTAGTAATGCTTCCATCAGGAGCGGTGTTATTGGGGATAAAAGTACAGCAGTAGGAACCAAACATTTTACATACCCCTCCTTTCTCAGCTAATAACATATCAAGAGCAATGCGGTTTTGCCAAGCAGTAAGGGATGTTGCATCAAGTTGGGCAGAGACCCCCTTTAGAGCATCTCTAGTATAGTTAACAAACCTTTGTTGATTATAATAAATGTAAATAATCCAATCCACATTTTTGTTAGGCTGTACCCATATAGCAATAGAGGCAAACCCTGCAGCAATCTGGTCCTGAGCTTTAAATTCATCAGGGACTCCTCTTGGTACACCTATAGCATCTATGTAAACTCTATTGTCAAAGGAACCACTGGGTGCATTTCTTTTATACCGTCTAGATCTGGATTTTTCCAAGATGGGCAAGCTTCTTATCCCATCTTCTACTTTGATCATAAGAAAGGCATGAGAAGATGGGTCAGAGCGCAGCTTCCCTTCCATCTGCTGGGGAGTCTGGCTCTGAGTCTCATATCTCCACACAGCCACCACACATCTGACAGTTGCTGCCGGTGGTCCTGAAACCATTCCTTCCGGTAGCCTTCTGCGGAGGTGCGGTTGGTCTTAATACAGTAATTAGGTGGAAATGTACCTAAATCTTTACCCTTAGCATCATCATGTTCAAAGCAGGTGAAATTTCCTGGTACCGGTTTAGAGGCCAAAGGTAAATTTCGTAATCCGGTAACAGGGAACTTCTTAACAAAATCAGAACATTCCTTCTCAGTGATGTTATCTTTATACATTCTAATTAGGCAGGACATATTAGTTTCTTCTTCTAACAAAGGAACTGTGGCAAGTAGGGGGCGGGGATTGGCACATGAAACACAGTCTCCCTGTCCCTTGCTCTTAGTGGTCCATCTCACCCATTCAATCCATTCATTTTTGTCAGAGTAACCAGTTTCAATGCTTAATCTGTCTTCTGATTGCATCACTACTCCTGTCACCTCATTATCCAGTCGATCCCTAACTTTGGGGAATGAATTGTCTATGGTATTGACATGGACTCTTGGGGAGGGTTTTACCTGTAATATGAGGTTGGCCCAGGGGTCTGTTCCTGACACAGTTATTCCCAACCTATATTCCCCACTATCTCTGACCTGTGGGTTCCTTATTGTGAAAATGATATTCCCTTGGCCTTTTGCTATAGAGATTCTTTGATAGGTGCCTATGTCCTCTAGGGGAATTCTAGCTGATTGGGTCTCCCATTTATGAGGGTCTGTTGTCCACCATATATTCTCCCAGTAACCACAGGGCTTATTCCTCCCACACATGTACACATTATAAGGTCCAATATCATAAGTAACTTTAGTCGGGTCAAACACCTGGTTTTTAGTCAGAGTAAACACTATGGTCTGATTTACATCCTCAGTAGTCAAGACTGGTGTTTCCTGTAACCCCCATCCCTTATCTTGTATTGACATTCTTCTCATCCTTCTCTTAGTGCGGGTTAGACCTCGTTTCTTTCTGACACTAGAATGTTGTGTACTATGGTTTTGTGTGTGCACTGGTTCTGCATTATCTGGGTCATTAGCTTGGATGGGGGTATTACATATACTCTTAATCACTCCATAATCATCTGGGTGATAAATACAGTTAGTTATTGTCCATACTGGGAGGAACACAGTCAGGGTTGCTAGTATGAGGAAGCAAAATGTCTGCCCAGAGTTCTGTGAGAGCATCAGAAAGGTCATCTTCTTCAAAGACTTTTACACCGGCTTCACTTCCTTTTTCTTCTTCTCTATCTGTGTCTTTGTCTTGCTTCTTAGGGGCTTGGTTCACCCTTTTTACACGACTGGCATGGATCCAGGCCTTGGAATCCTCAGTCAGGACAGCGGTCCTGGTGACAGCGATCACAGAAGTAGGGGGCCCAAAGGGATACTCTTGCTTCCGATTCCTATGGAGGGCTTGTATCACCACACGGTCCCCGACTTGGAAAGAGTGAGTTGGTTCCTGTGAAGAAAGAGGAAAGGTGCGAGCAACATTTCTTTCAACCTTGTCCAAAGTTTCAATACGTTTTCTCACATATTCCTCCTGAATCAATTCCAAATCCCCTCTTTCTACCATGAGTGGCTGTCTGGCCCAGGGAGTGGGACATTCCTGACATACCTTGGCCACAAATGCTGGACCGTTGTCAGAATTAATCTGGAGTGGACATCCCCACCTGGGAATAATTTCCCGTGTGAGGATCCTCACTACAGTTTGGGCATCTTCTTTTGTGGTTACAAAGTTTTCTACCCAGCGGCTAAACATGTCCACAATTACCAAAAGATATTCTTGTCTTTTTCCTACCTTTGGCATGTGTGTAAAGTCTACTTGTAGGTGGGTAAAAGGTGTTGATGGGTATGTCAGGTGTTCATGTCTTGCCTTGTGAGGATTGTTTGGGTTATTCCTTATGCATGTAATGCATCTAGACACATAAGATTTTACCAAAGAGGGAAGGCCAGGAATGAAAAAATCATTATCCAGCAGTTCACATGTAACCTGCCATCCCCTGTGACCTACTCCATGATACTGTGAGATGAACAGAGGTGCACTAGCCTTTGGAATGCATGGTCTCCCCTCTGACACAAAGTCCAGTTTATGGATCTTTGGTCACACCAGCTGCATTCCACTGCTTAATATCTTCTGAGGTAGCATATGTCTGTAAATCCTGCAATGTTTGATCCAACAGTGGCATTTCAGGGGTGAGCATTGGCATCTGGATCATGGCAGGCTGGGTAAGGGCCGCCTCTTTTGCTACTTTGTCAGCTAGAGCATTTCCCTTTGCAATATCAGTTTGTTCATTTGTGTGTGCCCTACAGTGTAGGATAGCAAGGGATCTTGGCAGTTGTATGGCTTTGAGTAAAGCCTTCACCAGAGATGAATGTGAGATGGATTTTCCTCTCTTTTCCCAAATTATTCCAAAATCGTGGCACACGCCAAACGCATATCTGGAATCTGTGTAAATATTTACATCCTGTCCCTCAAAAAGCTGACATGCTCTTGTAAGGGCTATCAGCTCAGCGGCCTGAGCTGACTGGTATGGGATGGGTTTTGCTTCAAGTACTTTATCTGGCAACTGCACCACCGCATATCCTGCATGGTAAACAGTATTAGTGGGTCTCGAGCAAGAGCCATCTACAAAAACATTCTGTGCCTCTGGAAGAGCCACAGAAGACATATCCTGTCTTGGGGAGGTGTCCTGATGAATCAATTCCAGGCAATCATGCTGTGGAACAACTTCATCCTGCTCTCCCTTTAAGCCTAATAAGGCATTCAAAATTGGAGCTGGACCTGAAGTGGGAGAGGTATATTTTATTCTCAACTTAGGGTTTGACAACAGTATAACCTCATATCCACTAAGTCTCTGGGCTGACATGTGTTGGGTATGTATATTCTTGAGTAGAATAGACACATTGTGGGTGGTATGTAAGGTGGTCTCATGTCCCAGAGTGAGTGACGTAGCCATTTGGACCACCATAGCGCATGATGCTAGTGCTCTGAGACACACAGGCATGCCTTGGACCTGTACTGGAACCATTTTTGAGAAAAAAGCAACAGGGCGGAGTTTTCCTCCATGCTCCTGGGCCAGGATCCCTGCCATAGTTTTACAATTTTCCCTAGCATACAGATGAAACATTTGATCATATGCGGGCAGACCAAGACCAGGGGCTATTACCATAGCATTTTTCAGATACACAAAAGCATTGCACATATCATCTGACCATTTCACAAGATCGGACATTTCTGAACCTGTGGCTTGTCTCAAAATGTTGTCATAGTAGGAACAGTCAGGTATCCATTGGCGGCAGTAACCAATCATACCAAGAAAGGTGAGCATGTCTTTCTTGGTCAATGGGAGGGGCAGACCCATAAGAGCCGCAGCTCTTTTGTGGCTGACTTTCCTTTCACCTTTTGTGAGAACAAAACCAAGGTATTCAACAGTTTTCTGACACCATTGTAGCTTTTTCTTAGACACTTTATGACCACATTCATATAACCAGTTCATGAGATCTACACTATCCCCCTGGCTGGCTGCCCGATTAACACTACAGAGAAGCAAATCATCTGCGTATTGAACCAAAACTGAACCATGGCGAGGAGTCCATGGCTTTAAGGTAGCCTGGAGGACGACAGAGTAGACCACAGGCAAATCTACATACCCTTGCGGTAACTTACACCAAGCAAGGGTCTTTCTCCTGTAATGAAACGCAAAAATTGGGCGTGTCTCCTTGGCAACAGGGATTGAAAAAAATGCATTTGTCAGATCAATCACTGTGAAAAACTCAGCATCAGCTGGGATGGAGGAAATGAGTGTTGGTACATCAGGCACTATTGGGGCAATGGGAATCACAAGATCATTAATGGCCCTCAGGTCCTGCACAAATCTGTAAGAGCCGTCCGGCTTCTTAACTGGATTTATTGGGCTGTTGTATGGTGAAATCACCTCTTCAAGAACTCCTTCCTTGAGAAAGTGTTCCACCATGGGCGTTATTCCTTCCTCCTTTTCTTTTGACAAAGGGTATTGTTTGTGAAACACAGGTTGAGCCCATGGTTTCAGTGTGGCCTTATATGGAGTGCAGGAAATGGATCCCACATCCAAGGCACTTTTTGCCCAAACTTTGTCATTAATTATTCCAGCAGGAAATGAGGGGTCTTCTTTAGTAATCATTGTCATGGCAGGGATGATTGGCATTTTGGCAGAGTGAGCCACAATACCACCTCTCTTTGTGGATTTCAAGTTGATGTTCAACTCTCCCAGGAGGTCTCTCCCTAACAAATTAACTGTACAATTGGGTATGATTCTGAATGAGTGATCTAGCAGAGTGATTCCCTGTATGGGGTCAAAAATTGGAAGAGGCGGTGTTTTATAAGTCTTGGTCAGTATCCCATTTATTCCCATGGAAGGTTCAGCATTCATTACCTCTCCCTTATAATAATCCTCACTCAGACTCGAACGAGTGGCCCCGGAGTCCAACAAAAATGGGATTAATTTGCCCTGTATATGTAAGGATACAAGGGGTTGTTCCTTATAAGAATGAGAGACAAGCGGGAATGCTGGGATACCACCTTCTGGGCACCTTCATTTATTTTGTGATTGTGTCTGCCAAGAGATAGGAAACCTCACATTCTGCTGTGGGAGGTCCCTTTGTGGTTGGCCTGGGGAGGGGCTATGCTGGGCGTGGTCCTGAGTTTCATATGGACATTGATTTCTCCAATGATCCTCAGCCCCACAGTTGAAACAACCCGTGTCCCGTCCCCTATTATTCCTCCCTCTTCCCCTAAACCGGCCTCTGCCTCGGTTATTGAAACCCCCCCTTCTCTTGTACGGCGGGTTTGTGTGGGGAAAAGGATCTTCCTGAAAATGAGTGGCCACCGCCTTGGGTATCTCTAGACATCCGGCAGCATCTTTCTCAGTCAATTTTAATTGAAATTGTTCTCTGGTACAAGTGGGCCATTCAGAAATCATCTGTTTTACAGTTAACATGACACTGGGTTTTAGATTGGACAGGAAAGTCTGAATCAGTAGACTATGCATGGTGTCTTGCAATGTCAATCCTGCCTCTTGTGTCCATGTCTCATTAAATCTTTTCCAAAAATCTAACACAGTTTCTCCTGACTTTTGCTTGCAGGCTACTGCGGTAGGGAGGGAGGATCTAGATTGGAAAGCTCATTCCATTTCTTCTGAGACCTCTCTCCACATATTGTCCCTATCATCTTCTGTGTTTAATTTATAATTTGTGGCAGTAATGTTGCCTGCTTCTAAGATGGATATGGTCCCAACATTACCCCAATTCCAAGGGGATGTTTGTCCCAATATTCCATCGAGGATAAGGCGCATATCCTCTTGTGTGTAATTTCTACCTTTACATGCTTTCTTCAAATAGCTCACAGTAGCCGTTGAAGAAACAGTGGGTCTTGGACAATGTTTGACAATCCTATTTATGTCTTCTATCTCAATGGATCTTTAATAGATTGTCTCCTATTGTCATGAAGGGCATCTGTTGTGTATTGGAATCAATACCATATTGGGTATTATGGCGTGTGTGTGATGGACTTAGCATGTCCACTATACCTAGACTATTAGCTGCTCTGAACAGCAGAGAGCCTGAACTAGCGGAATCATCAACAAGTGAGTCATCTGCTTCAGTAGTTGAAGAAACAGCTATTCCCCCTGTCACTCCCTGTGTGGTAGGAATTTGAACCACACCCTGGGAGTGCGCGGGAGTTTGAACTGTACTAGGCTGTGTGGTACAAATGTAAACAGCACTAGGTATTTGAGGGGTCTGTGGAAGTGTTGGTGCTGGAGGTGCAGTGGGGTGCTGGACTGCATAATGTCTGGCTAAAAAATCAATATCTTCTTAGAGATGGATAAAGTTTTGTGGGCTGTGGGACAGGTGGGACATATGGGGGAGGGAATGGCATGAGAGGGTGTGTGGGTCTGTCTATTTCTGACTCTAATGCATGTCTTTTAGTGGCATCTACATTTCTAGCTTTGGCTTTATTTTGTTTCCCAGTTTGTCTATGAAACCAGAGAGGGGCAAATTCTAACCAATTTTGTCCTCCTCTGGCCATATATTTCTGATCCCACGCAGGATCTCCCTCATACCATGGAAAAGCCTGTTTATCCCCCAGACAGAGACCCCTAATCATATCCATATGAAAAGTATCATTACTCCCATCACGGGGAAACGGGTCAACACTTCCCATGAATTCACTCCAGTCTGCTAATTTATCCACCCAGGGGTTAACTAGATAGTAATCTGTCCCACAGATACGGGCTACATAATCTTTACATATCTCACCAACATTTGGGGGGGGGAGTTTATCCTTACTTCGACCACTTCCCATTTTTTACACTTACAAAGGTCTGTGTTACAAATCTGTCCTATAGGCTGTCCCAAAAGACAGGGGTCAACTTCCAAATGACAATTTACTTTATAAAAATGTCTGGACTTAAGATATTGATTGGGTCTTTCTCTAGTGGTTGACCAAAAGTGGAGATTATAACCTGGATATACAATACTTCTAATAATATCCTGACTCTGACTACCTCCCACTTTTTCTAACAATAAGCCTACAACACAATTTGAACAAGACATTTACATAGGCACCCAACTCAGTGTTGCCACGCAATCACCCCATCCAGATCATCAACCAATAAGGTTTAGCTGAAGGGATGGGGCATGTCACACTGAAATTGACAATACCTTCAGTAACCGCTGGTCCATACACTTACCACCTGGACACTTGTGTCACACAAACAAATTATCTTATACTTCTATGCGATAGGAAGAAAAGCAAAGAGTTGCAGGACAGAACTGATCAACCCCGGACTTTTTCTGGTTTCTTCTCAAAGAAACTCTTTTCAGTCCCTTCTCTTAAGAGACTTGCAGTTCCCAAAACTGCTCCGGTCTTTCCAGAGTGCTTCCCACAGCACTCTGCGCCTGGCCACTGGCGTCTTATGACGTGAGGTCCAGTGCTACAATAGGGCATGAAATTTTTATCAGAGCCTTAACGGCAAGAGACTTATTTGGCAGAATGACAAAAAATCTTACTTACCGAAGGGTGATTATCTCATCCCGGACACGAGCCCCCAATTGAAAGGAATTGACTGTCGTTCCTCTCGAGCCACTGACCCCCGTCAGTCCCTGGCCTTGATCAGTGTCTGTCCTCAGGCCTGGAGCCCCCTCTGAGACACAGGAAATGCACACAGACACAAGGTGGTATCTCAGAAGGAACTGAATTTATTCTTCCGTGTTTAAACCTATATATGAAACTTAAAACAATGCATGGAAATAGAAGAACCAATCAATTGTCAGATATGCATAAACCAATCAGAATATTACATACGTCAGTCATGCCCAATCATTTGGCATTTATGTAAATTATTATTAAGTGCGTCAAACATGACCTTTTGTTCAGTATAGAAAGTAGACAATTTCCCTATTTAACATTGGCTATAATTATTAATAATCTTGCAACAGGATATATCCAACCGCAGACTTTCAGTCTTGTGCTAGCTAAAAGAAAAAGGGAAGTTATACCTGAAGGGAAAAGAGGAACCTTAGGCTCTTATCGAAAGTAAAAAACAGTCTTAAAACACAAATTCATCTTTAAGTACTAAGTTTTAAAATGGATACTTATCTTAAAATGGCAGAGCTTAGGCTAAGAGACAAAATGGCGGTATGGTAATGCTGAAAGGCTGATTCCTTCAGTAGCCAGCCAAGAGTCTTTCAATTCTTGTTTGAGGTATCTTTGCCCATTCTTCCTTACAAAAGTCTTCCAGTTCTTTGAGATTTCTGGGCTGTCTGTCACGCACTGCTCTTTTAAGGTCTATCCATAGATTTTCAATTATGTTGAGGTCAGGAGATTGTGAAGGCCATGGCAAAACCTTCCGTTTACGCCTCTTGATGTAATCCCCCATGGATTTTGAGGTGTGTTTAGGATCATTATCCATTTGTAGAAGCCATCCTCTCTTTAACTTCAGCTTTTTCACAGATGGCATCAAGTTACCATCCAAAATTTGCTGAAATTTTATTGAATCCATTTTTCCTTCTACTCGTGAGATGTTCCCTGTGCCACTGGCTGCAACACAACCCCAAAGCATGATTGATCCAACCCCATGCTTAACAGTTGGACAGAGGTTCTTTTCATTAAATTCTGTGCCCCTTCTTCTCCAAACGTACCTTTGCTCATTCCGGCCAAAAAGTTCAATTTTAACCTCATCGGTCCACAGAACTTGTTTCCAAAATGCATCAGGCTTGTCTATATGTTCATTTGCAAAGTTCAAACGATGATTTTTGTGGTGAGGACGTAGAAGAGGTTTTCTTCTGATGACTCTTCCATGAAGACCATATTTGTACAAGTATCTCTTTATAGTGGAATAGTGTACCACAGCTCCAGTGTCTGCCAGATCTTTCTGGAGGGATTGTGCAGTCAAACGTGGGTTTTGAATTGTTTTTCTCACAATCCTGTGAGCTGTTCTGTCTGATATTTTTCTTGGTCTTCCAGATGTTGCTTTAACTTCCACTGTTCCTGATGATTGCCATTTCTTAATTACATTTCGAACAGAGGATATTGACATCTGAAAATGCTTTGCTATCTTCTTATAGCTTTCTCCAGCTTTGTGAGCGTCAACGATTTTCAGTTTCAGTTTTCTAGACAACTGCTTAGAAGAACCCATGGTGCTGATTGTTGGGGCAAGGTCAGATGAGTCTGGGCATTTAAAACCTTTGAGCTTGACATCACCTGGTCTTCCCAGACGATGATTGAGAACAATCCATGACAATGGCAGGTCTCAGATTTGCAAAGGGGGCAGTGCATGCTATAAATTCTGCAGGGTGCCCAAACTTTTGCAGATGCCATTTTTTTGTTTTCTGTTATTTTGAAAGTGTAAATGATGGAAATAAAATCTAACTTTTGTTGACATATTATAATAATGTCTAATCTGTAATTTGATGCCTTTTGGAGATTTTTCCATCTTTCCTTGGCTTCTTTATGCACATTAATACAAATTTTTAGCTGGGGTGCCCAAACTTTTGATCCCCACTGTATATCTACCAATCAATCAATTCTAATGTACTGATGGCCAATCTCAATTCTTGAGGCCCAAAAATGCCAGGACAGTACCAATACCCCCCAAATGACCCATTTTTGGAAAATAGACAGCCAAAGTTATTTAGTAAGAGGCACGGCAAGTTTTTTGAAGTTGTAAATAAATATATATATATATATTTTTTTTTTTTTAACATATTGTCACCAGTCCAGTCCAGTATTATCATATAAGTGGTGTGGTGGTGATTAGGGACACTGACCTGGTGACAGTATGTAAAAATAAATAATAATTTAATTATTTTTTTCAGTTTTTTTATTACTTTTTTATTTTATTACCATTTTCAACACATGGTGCCCAAAGCAATACAATGTTACCATAGTAATATTGTACTACTCTGGGCAAGGATTTTTTTTTTTTTTTGCATTTCATTGGTTTTAGCAACCATTGTTACTGAATGAAACTGAAATAGTCTGGGGGAAGGGTTCGATTTTTGTCTTTTTCTTTTTTTCTATTGGTGTCCCCATCTGGGGAGATTCACCCTTCACCCTCTCTATGCATCCTGCAGACCACTGCCACTGGGACAGAAAGTGCGACAAAATGCAGAATGTTAGCATTTCCACTAGAGCAAGAAGTGAAATGAAATGGCGTAGTGGAGACACCTGTTCCTGTGAAAAAAATGAATTAAAAAAATTGTTTTAAGCCGCCACCCCCACGCATATTTAAAAGTAAACACGTATGTAGCATGTGCCCAGGATTTTTATATTATTGTGGATCATGTGTTTCCTACTCTAGGTGGGAGGAGGATACATTGTATCTTTCTCTTCTTGCACGAGAGGAAGAAGTAAATAAACAAATGTGTGTAAAGAAAATATATTAGAAAAAATGAAAACAAAGAAAAAATTAGCTATACCATGGTACGATCTAAATCAATGCCAGGGTCAGCATTAGGGTTAAGGTAAAGGTAAAAGGTCAAGGACAGTATATTTTAAGTAGGATTTAAAAAATAAATTTTTTTTTTAAATTATTAATTAGTACTGTTTAGGTAGGATAAAAAAAGCAAAATACACACTGTTGTCTATGGGCTGTACTACGGGTACAAACAAATAATGTACACATATGTGGTATCGCTGCGATCATCAGGAGTAGGAGATATTATTTTGGGTTGTTTCTTGGTGGTAAAGCATGGTAATAGCAAAAAATACAAAAGCTAAATTTTTAAAAATAAGTTTTTGCTTTTCTTTTTAAATAATTTGAATCAGTTTCCCTTTGATAATAAAAATAAAAATCAGGAGCTATCCATTACCATTTACCACTATAAGAAAGCCCCATTTGTCCTGAAATACACCATGGTATAATGGACCTGGATACAATAAGTAGTCGCACCGATATGTACAGTTGTACTAACACTTGCCAAAGTTGCAAAATGGTGTTCAGGCATTAACATTTGTTTTACCTTTGGTCACCAAGGGGTAATGCCCCCCACCGTCTACATAAGTGCATGCACATACAAATGTAAACACGTATGTAGAGTGTGCCAAAGAAAAACTGATTGTATCACACATATTAAATATGAATGAGAGAACAATTCTAGGGCCATCATTCATGGTTAACTGTGAACTGAAGAACACCAAAACTACTGCTCCAGGCTGGTCCACCCTTGTCTGCCAGGACTATCAAGTGCTAGTCTAGCTTAGATCTAAGCATGGAGGAATGACTGCCATCCGATAAAACCATTTCTTTATTAGGACAGATCTAAAAAGACAAAACTGATGACCTGCAAAGAGCCCTTTAAAGCATCACCTATGGATAATTTGGGGTATCAAAGTTTGTTGCCATTTCAATTTTATGGCTTGACATGTTGGGTTTGTACTTGGCTCAACCTTATCTTTTATATTTCATCAAACAATGAGAATTTTTTAGTGTTTGTATACATCAAAACTAACTTATATACATTTTTTTACTAACAATAGGGGGTTTATTAAACCGCTGTGCTAGTATGCTGTAAGATAAAAATTTGAAACTAGCATCAATGTGTTCTCCAGAGTCTCTGCTTTCGGAAAATATATAATTTATTAGGAATATAAAGTCATTGTGAGCCACAAATCGTGCAGTTTAGCCGGAGTGCAAGAAAATGAAGAAAGTCTCCAGTGATTGGTCGGTCAGGGTCAGGTGACCTCCACCTGTCACTTCTGACACTAACAGCTCACTCTGCTTTGAGAGATTGGAGAGGAGGGAAGCAGGGAGACTTTGGTAATTTCTAGTCACATCCACAGCGATTTTACAGTGATTTCGTTTCAGAGAAGACCGGAGATGACGTCTGAACGCCCAGAGACAATAAGTGAGTGTTATTAAATAAATTTTTTAAACCGTTGCTATGGTTACCGTTTCTCTGTTTTGATGGGCCTGTCCCCAGCAGTGTCCCTAGGAATCTGAATGGCCCACCAGTAATCCCAATTACAGTGCTAGCCCCACCTACAAGGCCTACCCCTCCTCTAGAGGACTAGTTATTCTCCCTGTGGGTGGGGTTTGGTGTGGTAGGCCTGCCCTGTGGTTTCCAGGCCCCTCCCATATGCCATGATATAGGATGTAGTGATGAGCCTGAGGCTGGAGTCTGTGCAGACTACAAGTCCCAGCATCCCTTTGGGTATCAGGGCTGTGTGTTATGCACAGCCTGCCATCATCCCTATGCAGCAATCACTGAAAGCCCTGTCTGGGGATGATGTAGGAGAAGTGTGCTGTGACAGAAATCTCTTGTTGCCCCTAGCAACCAGTCAGCCTCTAGCTGTCAGTGCTGCACCAGGCTGTGAAATGAATTCTGACTGGTTGCTAATAGCAACAATAGATTTTTCCTTATAATACACTTGTCATACAATGCATTTTTAATCCCCTAATTATGTAGAATTTGTAGAATTCATTCACTAGATCACATTTTGGTGGATGGGGTTGTTTACATTTTGCTAGAATGTTATTGAAGTGTCCCAAGTGACATGTCATTCAGTTCTCTTCATCATTGGGGCCTTGTGATGTGGAGGCTTGAGTCCCTAATGCTGAACAGAAAACATGTCCATGTGTGAGATAGATAGATATATACACAGGGCTTTCCTTCTGGCTGAACTAGGGTCTGACACCCCCACTGATGTACGCGGGGAACGAGTGGGACTTTCTCAGCTCTCTGCAGCTGTGCCGGCCACAGAGTAAGCAGGCGGATGCATTTGCCAACGCTGCCTCTATAGTGCTGGCCGGCGGCTGCAGCAGTTCTGACAGTCTCCAACAGAGATCTATGTGAAGCTGCCCTCTCCCTGTATAGGGTAGGGGATATGCCTTGACAGGGGAGCCAGGAACAGGCTGCAGGGACTGAGAGAGATCTGCTGCCTGTAGGTTTGCTGCCTGTGCCCACTCCTAGTGTCCTCGCTCCTCCTGGCTGAGTGCACAGTTTCCCCATAACTAATTGTTCATGTTACATAGAGAATGTGGATCTATTGTTGCTGCTGAGGAACAGTATAGGCATCTATTGTTGCTGCTAAGAGGCACATTATTGCTGCTGGGGTATCTATTGTTACTGCTGGGCTATCTTTTCTTGATGCTTGGCTAATTATTGTTGCTGCTGGGGTAACTATTCTTGCTATCTATTGTTGCTCATACACCTACTGTTGTTGTTGGGGTATATATTCTTGCTGCTGGGGTAACTATTATTGCTATCTATTGTTGCTCATACATCTACTGTTGTTGTTGGGGTATAAATTCTTGCTGCTGGGGTAACTATTATTGCTATCTATTGTTGCTCATACATCTACTGTTGTTGTTGGGGTATATATTCTTGCTGCTGGGGTAACTATTCTTGCTATCTATTGTTGCTCATACATCTACTGTTGTTGTTGGGGTATATATTCTTGCTGCTGGGGTAACTATTCTTGCTATCTATTGTTGCTCATACATCTACTGTTGTTGTTGGGGTATATATTCTTGCTGCTGGGGTAACTATTACTGCTATCTATTGTTGCTCATACATCTACTGTTGTTGTTGGGGTATATATTCTTCCTGCTGGGGTAACTATTCTTGCTATTTATTGTTGCTCATACATCTACTGTTGTTATTGGGGTATATATTCTTCCTGCTGGGGTAACTATTGTTGCTAGAAGGGGCCTATAATTCCCGTAGTCAGTGGGGGTTATCGTTCATGCAAAGATGTGTTCTAATGGCTCATGCACATGGGAACTGAGAGCTGTACTGTATAAAAACTGGGCATGTTCCTGTGCTAGCAAATAACAGGTCTTGCATTCAGCTAGTAGAAATCAATGCCAAGGTGCAACACACAGCAGCAGTTCCCATTTATTAATGCCCATCCCCCGTGGTACTGGAGTTTTGTGATTGATGTGTATAGGGACATATGCTCTGCATCCCTGTAGGTATTTGTCCCTGTATGGAATTACTGCTGGGATGTGTAAATATGAATACAGCTGCTGCGTATATCATTCTGGTATTGATTTCTACAGGCTGTTGGCAGCCAACTATACATAAGACCTATGGCAAAGATATGCCTGGTATTACACTATATGGCTCAGAGGGCCTATGTGCATGAGCCCTCAACTTCTCTGTCACCCACCAGGCACGGAGTAGTAGAGCGCAACAATATGAAGCGCATCCATGCCAAATATCGCAATTAAAGCCTCATTCAGATGGGCATTGGACCCCGTCCTGTGTGCAGGCTGCCTTTGCCTGCATGCAGCTCAGGGTGGATGCAGAAACAAACTACAGAAGCGGATGCAGATGCAGCAGCTGCAATGACACAGCCACATGTCAAAATGTGATAGCTGCGCAGCCCCAAATGCAGATTGTGTGCACACAGGGCCGTGCAGATGATCCAGATTGTGACATGCATCTACTTCTATAGGCTGTTTGCATGTAGCTCAGGCAGATGTAGAGCAATGCTAGAAGGAGGGGGCGGCTCAGACAAGGGGTTGTGCTAGGAGTGGGTAGGAGGTGGAGAACAGCCTGACCTAGAGGCAGGGGGGTGAGTAGTTCTTCCACCTATACTTTGAGGAACTTTAGACAGATTTTATATATATATTGCTGTCAATAAGGAATGCTTTCAGAAATAGAAGTGTTAATCATTTATTTTTATTAATGAACAAAATGGAAAGTAATTGAACAGAAGAGGAATCCAAATCAAATCAATATTTGGTGTGACCACCCTCTGCCTTCAAAACAGCATAAATTCTTCCAGGTACACCTGCATACAGTTTCTGAAGGAACCCGGCAGGTAGGTTGTTCCAAACATCTTGGAGAACTAACCAAATATCTTCTATGGCTGTAGGCTGCCGCAACTCTTTCTGTTTTTTCATGTAGTCACAGACAGACATGATAATGTTGAGATCAGGGCTCTATGGGGGCCAAACCATCACTACCAAGACTCTCGTTCTTGTTTACACTGGAGATAGTTCTTAATGACATTGGCTGTATGTTTGGGGTCATTCTCCTGCTGAGGAATACATTTGGGCCAATCACACGCCTCTCTGATGGTATGGCATGATGGATAATTATCTGCCTGTATCTCTCAGCATTGAGGACTCCATTGATCTTAAGCAAATCTCCAACTCCACTTCCAGAAATGCAGCCCCAAACTTGCATGGAATCTCCACTATGCTTCATTATTGCCTGCAGACACTCATTATTGTACCGCACTCCAGCCCTTTGGCAAACTACCTGCCTTTTGCCACAGCCAAATATTTCATATTTTGACTCATTGGACCACAGCATCTGCTGTCATTTTTTTGCACGCCAGTTTTCATGCATAGTTGAGTCGCCTAGGCCTTGTTTCCATATCTTATGCATGAAAACATAGGAACCGGGGTGCAGAAAAATGGCAGCAGGTGTTCTGGGCCGATGAGTCAAAATTTGAACTATTTGGTTGTAGTAGAAGGCAGTTTGTTTGCAAAGGGCTTGGGAGCAGTACAATAATGAGTGTCTGCAGGTAACAGAAGCATGGTGGAGGTTCCTTGCAAGTTTGGGGCTGTATTTCTGCAAATGGAGCTGAAGATTTGGAGTTGGAGATTTGGTCAGGATCAATGATGTTCTCAAAGCTGAGAAATACAGGCAGATACTTATCCATCATGCCATACCATCATTGTGGTGTGTGATTGGCCCCTAATTTATTCCGCAGCAGAACAACGACACTCAAACATGCAGCCAATGTCATTAAGAACTATCTTCAGTGTACACAAGAAAAAGGAGTCCAGAAAATAATGGCTTGGCCCCCACAGAGCCCTGATTTCAACATCATCCAGTCTGTATGTGATTACATAAGGAGAAAGAAGGATTTGAGGCAGCCTACATCTAAAGATCTGTTGTTATTTCCAAGATGTTTAGGAACAACTTACCTGTCAAGTGCCTTCAAAACTGTGTGCAAGTGTACCTAGAAGATTTAAAGAATTCATGCTGTTTTGAAGGCACAGGGTGGTCACACCAAATATTGATTTGATTTGGGATTCTCTGCTGTTTATTTTTATGAGCAAAATGGAAATTACATAAACTATTAACACGTCTATTTTTGAAAGCTCTAATTTTTTTAGTGTGCTACTAGCAAATGAACCCAGCCGCTGCTTTCAGATGTACCCGCTAGGCAGCTCTACCTATAAGTCTGTGAATTATCACTCAACTTTAGAATATAGTTTCCTAGAATAAAGAACAAGCCATATACAGTATATATATATATATATATATATATATACAGTGGGGATCGAAAGTTTGGGCACCCCAGCTAAAAAATTGTATTAATGTGCATAAAGAAGCCAAGGAAAGATGGAAAAATCTCCAAAAGGCATCAAATTACAGATTATACATTCTTATAAATGTCAACAAAAGTTAGATCTTATTTCCATCATTTACACTTTCAAAATAACAGAAAACCAAAAAATGGCGTCTGCAAAAGTTTGGGCACCCTGCAGAGTTAATATCTTGTACTGCCCCCTTTGGCAAGTATCACAGCTTGTAAACGCTTTTTGTAGCCAGCCAAGAGTCTTTCAATTCTTGTTTGAGGTATCTTTGCCCATTCTTCCTTACAAAAGTCTTCCAGTTCTTTGAGACTTCTGGGCTGTCTGTCACGTACGGCTCTTTTAAGGTCTATCCATAGATTTTCAATTATGTTGAGGTCAGGAGATTGTGAAGGCCATGGCAAAACCTTCAGTTTACGCCTCTTGATGTAATCCCCCATGGATTTCGAGGTGTGTTTAGGATCATTATCCATTTGTAGAAGCCATCCTCTCTTTAAGTTCAGCTTTTTCACAGATGGCATCAAGTTACCATCCACAATTTGCTGAAATTTTATTGAATCCATTTTTCCTTCTACTCGTGAGATGTTCCCTGTGCCACTGGCTGCAACACAACCCCAAAGCATGATTGATCCAACCCCATGCTTAACAGTTGGACAGAGGTTCTTTTCATTAAATTCTGTGCCCCTTCTTCTCCAAACGTACCTTTGCTCATTCCGGCCAAAAGTTCAATTTTAACCTCATTGGTCCACAGAACTTGTTTCCAAAATGCATCAGGCTTGTCTATATGTTCATTTGCAAAGTTCAAACGATGATTTTTGTGGTGAGGACGTAGAAGAGGTTTTCTTCTGATGACTCTTCCATGAAGACCATATTTGTACAAGTATCTCTTTATAGTGGAATAGTGTACCACAGCTCCAGTGTCTGCCAGATCTTTCTGGAGGGATCGTGCAGTCAAACGTGGGTTTTGAATTGTTTTTCTCACAATCCTGCAAGCTGTTCTGTCTGATATTTTTCTTGGTCTTCCAGATGTTGCTTTAACTTCCACTGTTCCTGATGACTGCCATTTCTTAATTACATTCCGAACAGAGGATATTGACATCTGAAAACGCTTTGCTATCTTCTTATAGCCTTCTCCAGCTTTGTGAGCGTCAACTATTTTCAGTTTCAGTTTTCTAGACAACTGCTTAGAAGAACCCATGGTGCTGATTGTTGGGGCAAGGTCAGATGAGTCTGGGCATTTAAAACCTTTGAGATTGACATCACCTGGTCTTCCCAGACGATGATTGAGAACAATCCATGACACTGGCAGGTCCCAGCTTTGCAAAGGGGGCAGTGCATGCTATAAAATCTGCAGGGTGCCCAAACTTTTGCAGACGCCATTTTTTTGTTTTCTGTTATTTTGAAAGTGTAAATGATGGAAATAAAATCTAACTTTTGTTGACATATTATAAGAATGTCTAATCTGTAATTTGATGTCTTTAGGAGATTTTTCCATCTTTCCTTGGCTTCTTTATGCACATTAATACAAATTTTTAGCTGGGGTGCCCAAACTTTCGATCCCCACTGTATATATGTGTGTAGGTGACCCTAATATGCAAACAAAAATAGTGAAGAAAACACAACTGGGGAATAATTCTAGAAAGAAAACCCAGGGGATTTACAAATTGGAAGCCCTGAGCCCACAGGATTTGAAGATAGAGAAAGATCTCAATTGTTTTATCTCCAGTATCAAGGAGGAGATATTTCATACTTCTGAGATTTTATCATTCAAACTAAGCTAGATAGGTGTTGATAGCGATTTTATAAATGGGGAGCACACATTTTTTCATTTTTATTTTCATTTTACTATTTTTCATAAATGGCCACTAGATGACATTAGATTGTATATGCATTTTTGATGATGATGGTTATGTATTACAACATCACTAAATGGCAATTTTCTTAGATAACGGTTTATGGATTTTTATTATTACTGGGTACAAATTGGTTGATCTTATTGGTTCTTAATTGTAATCCTGCTCTTCCACATGATATTTGTAAAAAAATAATTGCTTATAATAATATATCATGGCCCAGCTGGCTAACTTACATGCAGATGGTTCATTGTAAAATAGTTCTTAGCGAGTGGAGGATGTCGCAGCCGTACCTCTGCTTGATGACGTTCGGATGTTGCAAAATGTGTAGGTTGTGACCAGGGGCGGACTGACAACTCATGGGTCCCCCGGGCAATAGGAGATCATGGGGCCCCTGTGTCCTTGCCCAAACTCAGAAAAGTCTATGAAAAAGGTACCAGGGGCATCTCATGGGGCCCCCTACTGACCCCGGGCCCTTGGGCAGTGCCCGAGTTTCCAAAGGGTCAGTCCGCCCCTGGTTGTGACTTCAGTTGGTGACCTCACCTCTGCTTAAGTTGTGACACACTCTGGCTCCAGGTGAGTAGTGGAGCAGCGGGGTTCCCTTACAGCTTATGCAGGCTTGTCATTCCGGGTGCAGGATCAGGCACAGGGCAACGTCAATACATATGCTTATGTTTTTATATGTGTGTTAAAAATAATACAGATGGAAAATGATGAGGGTTCTTTCTGGTCTGTGTCATCACATGAGCTTTATGAAGTGACAGTTTGGTGACCGACTCTGGGAGTCTGATGGTTAAAGGAAAGGAGCTAACTGGCGGTACAGATATTTTTACCTTCCAAGGTTGGAGAAGAGCAAGGTGGAGTATAACAGCAGGAGAGTGTGGAGATTACATCCAACATGCATTCAGACCTGATTATTATTAAGGGGTCCATACAGTCTGATGAGTGAGCATTTTAAAGGAGAAGCAGCACCAATCACAAGTGTTTTTATGTGGATAGAACTGGGCTTTGAATATCTGCTATAAGTTAAGGTTTACATATATCTATGGTTTTCACTTTGCTTTTATATATATGACTGTATATCTCTCTCAGGGATGTGCAATTCATATGGGCCGACGCCGAGGACATGTAGTTCCGGGCGTCGGTCAGGTAGTTTTTTGTTACCTGTAGCCCTGCTGCGGGCAAGCAGCAGGGCTCACCTGTCAGGTGGAAGCATTCAGGTGGCAACGCTGCCGCCCGATTGCTTCCACACAGCCTACTATGTTGCCAGCCTCTGCCCCGGCTCCGCTTGCCCATCTGCGGGCTCAGGACCATTTCAGTGACTGCCAACGTGTATAGCAGAGGGAGGAGAGCGAACACATCTGTTCCCTTCCCCTTCTTGTCCTGACCTGGAAGTGATGTGACGTCACTTCCGGGTCCCCGTCGGCAGATTACCGGACATCAAGGCTGGAATAAAATGTAATGCGTTGCGATATGCACAGCATTAAATTCAGTGGAGCACAGGAGGGACATGCAGGGTCTTTTAGACTCTGTATGTTTTTAAAAAAAGAGAATCTGTCACCAAAAATCATCACTTTTTGTCCCATGTGTGATGAAAAAAAAAGTTAAGTAAAAAAAAAAAAAAAGTTTAATTTTTAAAAAATTAAAAGTTACATCCAAATATATAACCCCAACAAATTTTTCAAGGACTCCCCACCCCCACATATGTACGCACGTACAAACATAAAAGCGTGCGCAGGGGCGTCTACGCATGAAAGCGATGATTGCGATACACGTTACATATCGCAACACACGCCAGAATGAGAGCAATAATTCTAGCACGAGATATCCTCTGTAACGCTAAACTGATGACCTATAAGGGGCTTTAAAAGTGTCACCTATAGAAAATATAGGGTTACTAAAGTTTGTTACCATTACACAAGTGTGCGCAAATTTAAGGTTCGACATGTTGGATATCTATTTACTCGATGCAACCTCGTCTTTTATATTTTACTAAAAAAATAGATAATTTTTTGCTTTTTGTGCCCTAAAATTAACTTAAGTGTATTTTTTACTGAAATTTTGCATTTCATAGACCTTTGCGATAATATCGTGTGACATAAAAAAAACTGGAACTACCACTATTTTATTCTCTAGGGCAATGGGTCCTCAAACTATGGCCTGTGGGCCAGATACGGCTCGCCAAAGTAATCTACCTGACCCAAAAAAAAAAAAAAAAATATGGCGCCAGCAAATAGCTAGGCTGCTTGCTGGGTTCTCGGCTGTGAGGACCAAGCATGCGGCAGCCTGGTGAAGAATCACCCCCTGACTTAAGGCTGATTTCTCTGCAGCCAGAGGAGCAACAGGAGAGGAGGAGGAGAGCATACAATGCACCAGGTCCAGTGCATTACAGTGTACAGTGCATTGCGGTGTCAAGTGGGTTACAGTGTACAGTGCATGTTGGTGTCCAGTGCGTTACAGTGTACAGTGCATGTTGGTGTCCAGTGCGTTACAGTGTACAGTGCATGTTGGTGTCTAGTGCGTTACAGTGTACAGTGTATTGTGGTGTACAGTGAATTACAGTGTACAGTGCATTACAGTGTGCAGTGCATTTTGGTGTCCAGTGAATTACAGTGTACAGTGCATTTTGGTGTCCAGTGAGTTACAGTGCATTGCGGTGTCCAGTGCGTTACCGTGTGCAGTGCATTTTTAATATTGTATTGTTTTTTCCTGTTTTTTTTGCACTACAAATAAGATATGTGCGGTGTGCAAAGGAATTTGTTCATATTTTTTCAAACTATAGTCCGACCCCCCAACAGTGTGAAGGTCAGTGAACTGGCCACCTGTTTAAAAAGTTTGAGGACCCCTGCTCTAAGGTCTCTGATTTCAGAAAATATATATAATGTTTTGGAGTTTTGTGTCATCTTTAGGCCCTAAATGATTTTTTAAACGTGTGCAAAAAACGCAAAAACACATATATATACTGTATATAAATATATAGCAAAGTAGCACGGCATATAATAATATGTTAGATGATTTATCTTCTTCAGCTTCAACAAGCCGCTCTACAGAGGACCCACCTACGTTGGAACGCCAGCAGGATCGTGGAAAGAGGAAAAGAAAGAGGCCACCATGTAAAGACAGCGAGCCACAGGCGAAGGTTTTAAAACTTGACCCTACTGCAGCCTGGATCCCACAATTGGGACTCCGCATGCAGGACAAGGCTAACATTGAAAATGATCAGTCTGTCAGCTTTGCTGTTGTCCAGGCTGTAGTCAAAATAATGAAAAATCAATTTCAACACACACAGAACATGCACATAAGAATGGTTGGCTCAATTGTAATACCAGTGTTAAAACCAACCATTCAGTTACACCTACTGCCAGGACATGTTTTTGTAACGGCCTATAATGGTAATCGGGTGGTGATGGCCGACAGTCAACTGGTGATCGATTATACATCAGCTGCCTTTAAACAGACTGAACAATGCTATAGAGTTCTTCTGAAAGACCGACTAAAACACATTACATTATTAAAAGTGCAGCAGCAGCCAGCAAATGATCCCAGTTGTGTCATGTATTCAGCTGCAAATATGGTTGAGCTTTTGACTCCTGGAGGTAATCCAGAGTGTAAGTACAATATAAAGCTCCTAAGACCACATTTTATTCAATGCCTGGAAAATCAAAAATTTACCCGATTTCCCAGGAAACGCAAGCGTCCACCACCAAAACCACCCAAACCCACATAGGCATAATTTTGGTTGGACCATCCAATTTCTAACAACTGATTTTTCATATTCACTATGCAACAAATCATATACCAAATATGAGGAGGTAAGTATTGAGTACAGCAGCAGGCTAGAGATACAGTACAGTAGAGAAAGAGGAGGAGAAGGAGAGGAGTAGCATAGGAAGAGGAGTAGAGTAGAAGCAGGATATGGGAGGAGTAAAGTGGAGGAGGAGTAGAGAAGGAGCAGGAGAGGAGTAGAGTAGAAGAGTAGCAGGAATTGGAGTAGAGTTGGAGTACACAAATGTAAACTACTACTACTACTAATGTAAACTAGTAAAAATGTAAAAAGTGGAGGAGGAGTAGAGAAGGAGCAGGAGAGGAGTAGAGTAGGAGAAGAGTAGCAGGAATTAGAGAAGAGGTGGAGTAGAGTTGGAGTACACTAATGTAAACTACTACTACTACTACTAATGTAAACTAGTAAAAATGTAAAAAGTGGAGGAGGAGTAGAGAAGGAGCAGGAGAGGACTAGAGTAGGAGAAGAGTAGCAGGAATTAGAGAAGAGGTGGAGTAGAGTTGGAGTACAATAATGTAAACTACTACTACTACCACTACTACTAATGTAAACTAGAGTAAACTACAGTAGAGAAGATTAGGAGTATGGTAATAAAATTAAAAACTATAAAACATATACAAATATAAACAAATATATATATATAAAATACATATACATATATATATAAAAAAAAAAAAAATTAGTTTGAGTAGACTAGAGTTAGAGTAGACTAGAGTTAGAGTAGAGTAGGGCTGGCCAGAGAGGGATTACTTTGACGCAGTTGGCCAGCTTAAACATGTATTGCAATGCATGTGAACTAAAAATTGCTGTGTTCATGCAAAGATTACTAGAAGGGGGCTATAGCACCATGCAGAGGGTTCATTTAGTATTTTTACTGGTAACATATAGTCCTTAGACACCTAATGTGTGTGTGTGTGTGTGTGTGTGTATCTCTCTCTCTCAGAGATTAAGTTATGTGTAATAAAATGAAATGACACAGGGAAAAAGTATTGAACACATTAACTGAAGTTTAATTCTTTGTTCAAAATCCTTACTTTGTAATGACAGCTTCAAGACACCTCTTGTATGAAGAAACTAGTCACATGTACTCCTCAGATGTGATTTTGGCCCACTCTTCCACACAGTCTTCATACCTTGAAGGTTCCGTGGGCCCCTTCTAGGAAATCTGGTCTTTAGTTCTTTCCATAGATTTTCTATTGGATTCAAGTCAGGTGATTGACTGGGCCATTCTAGCAGCTTTATCTTCTTTCTTTGAAACCAAATGAGAGTTTCCTTGGCTTTGTGTTTGGGAACAATGTCTTGCTGAAATGTCCACCCTCGTTTCATCTTCATGATCCTGGTAGATGGCAGCAGATTCTTATCAGGAATGTCTTGATACATTTTTCCATTCATCCTTCCTTCAATGACATGAAGTTTGCCAGTACCGTATGCTGAAAAACAGCCCCACACCATGATGTTCCCGCCTCCAAATTTCACTGTCGGTATAGTGTTTTTGGAGTGACGTGCAGTGCCATTTGACCTCCAAACATGGTGTGTATTATGGCATCCAAAGAGTTCAAATTTGGTCTCATCTGACCAGACTATATTCTCCCAGTATTTCACAGGCTTGTCTAAATGTTGTGCAGCAAACTTTAAATGTCTCTTTCTGTCTGAAGCTCTCCACAAGTGGTCTTTGGCTCTTGGACAACCTTTTTGAAAATACTTTTCACTCTTCTATCAGAAATCTTGTGAGCACCACCTGGCTGTGGCTAGTTTATGGTGAAATGATGTTCTACTTCTGGATTATGGCCCCAACAGTGCTCACAGAAACATTCAGAAGTTTAAAAATCCTTCTGTAACCACTGCCATTAGTATGTTTTGCAACTGTAAAGTTGCAAAGGTCTTGAGAGAGCTCATTGATTTTACTCATCATGAGATGTTTCTTGTGTGACACCTTGGTAATGAGACACCTTTTTATAGGCCATCAGTTGAGACTGAACCAGCTGATATTCATTTGCACTGACAATGGACAGGATTGCTTTCTAATTACTGAAAGATGTCAGTTGGTGTCTTGACTTTCCATGCCTTTGTGCATGTCCCCTTCTCCATGTGTTCAATACTTCTTCCCTGTGTCATTCCATTTTATTACACATACCTTATCTCCTGAACATATTTGTTTTGGTCTCTTTGTATGTATTGATTGCATGGGTTTTTATCGACATGTGGTGAAAAGTTCATGTCAATTGCAACTTTAGAAATACATTTACCTAAAAAAATGGTGACGTGTTCAATAGTTATTTTGCCCGCTGCATGTAAATGTATAGCTGTTGGGATTTGAGCACAGGTATATTTAATTTATATTGCATAGTGCAGGTCAGTGACCAGACTTCAACCTATAGCTCTTCTACATCTTGTGTCTATTTGCCCCATATTGGCACAATATCAACTAAAGTTTTCTATAAGCAAGTATTTTGCATTTTGAGTAGAGAAGAGACTGGCCAGAGAGGGGTTATGGTGATGCAGTGGACCAGCCTAAACATGTATTGCAATCTATGTGAACTAAAAATCCCTATTTTTATGCAACGTTTGCTAGAAAGGGTGTTTAGCAGTGTGTAGAGGGTTCATTCAGAATTTTTAGTTTTCATACATAGGTGCCCCTAATGGGTGCAATGACATTCCTGTGTGTATTTGGGGGCAGCATAGGCTCAAACATTTTTAGGGGAGATATTTAGCTTAGATGAAACTTTATATTTTGAAGTTGTTTTACTTTTACTAAAACTTTATTCATATCTTATAGGGAAAATCATCCAATAGAAGATAGAAATATTTTTATTCTTTCTTTCTAATGGGACACATCTCACTTACCTTCTTTTAAAGCTGATGGAGCACAAATTAATCAGACTGTTTCAAGAGCATAACATCTCAATAAAGTTATAAAAATGCATATTAGTTGATTTGTTTTCTTTTTTTATATTTGTTTTACTGTTTAACTGTCTTGTGACCAATGTCATATGTACACAGCCCCACTTCCAAACATCTCCACTGTTGCTAAAACTCATCCCAAGTGCACACAAGTGCAGGGTAAATATGGGCCAGCAGATAGAAGTGATTTTGTGGCTTTACAGCCAACAGAATCTGATTGGCTAAACATAGAAAATACAGATGATTTTTATATCTTTACATGTAGATGTAAAGCTACCTGATCACTCCTACCGACATGTAGTCATGAAGCTTTTTTGTGTGCCTGGCATCCCTGCAGGTGAGTTCCACATGGAAAGAGTGCTGGCTAATCTCTTCCGCTTAGATTGAAACCTGGAAGCGCTTAGCTCTGAGCACTTTTG
Source organism: Staurois parvus (assembly GCF_062004578.1). Taxonomy (NCBI): domain Eukaryota; kingdom Metazoa; phylum Chordata; class Amphibia; order Anura; family Ranidae; genus Staurois; species Staurois parvus. The sequence continues at coordinate 117,353 of NW_028317993.1, forward strand.
GGCTCAGGGCCTCAGAATCCCAGAGGCAGCAGCTTGGCAAACTTCAATTCAGGGACTTTGTCCTTTCCATCTACAGGTACTGCAAGCACAGAATGCATCAGGGGTCTACCAGATCCAGGAGTAATCCTGCTTTCTCATATAGCTCTCTGCTCATCCCTCTGCTCTTCTGTCCATTCACAGGAGGCTTTGTATTTTCTGAATGGGTTCACATAATACATAGCGCTCCAGCAGAGCGGAGGGGTTGACAGAGAGGCTGCATATGAATCTGAATCTGCAGGAACTGAAGGTGCAGCATTGGAGCACCAGAATTAAAGGAAAGTCTGTGAAGTGTCATGCACTTTGTTGGCCTTATCCCATATAAGCTAGCACATTTTAAAAAGTGACTAAATTGCTGAAGTTTACCTTTAAGTTAAAAAAAAAACTTTAAGTAGCTTTACAGTGATACATGCTTTTACATCAAACGGCAATAAGGCCCACTTGGACCGGCAGATAGAATTGGCCAGTAGTTCTCTGTGGCTGTCCCTGTTCTAGCTGATAGAAATTGGCCAACGACAGGACAATGTTCCATCAAGTTTCATAAGGAAACAAGAGACTGCAGATGATCAGATTAAAATTGGCCAGCAGCAGAATATTTTTAATGGAGTGCAAATCGGCCAAAATGTATTAAAAAAACCACAGGCATGCTTTCTATAACAAGAATTATTTACAGCAGATGACACAGAAGTGTAAAATTGACAAGTAGCAGGAATATTAGGAATAGCAAGGCTAGACCCAAAGACAAGGGCTGGGGCATTATTATAAGTATTAAAGGGGTTGTAACGTTTAAAGGTTTTTTCTATCTTTGATACTTACCTGAGCCAGACTTCGAACCAGGACTGTGTACAATAAGAGCAGTGCTGCTCTCTCTCACCAAAGACCTAAGATGCAGAAGTGGGTGGGTGGGGACGAGTATGCTTTGCGCTGTTCAATAAACACGCACAGCCAAGTTTTGGATCATGCATGCATTTGTGCCCTCATAGGAAGCAGTTTCCTATGGGGGCACTCAGAAGGGAGGAGGAGCCTACAGTGCTAGTGGGGGACCACAGAAGGGGGGGTGCAGGGCTGTTCTATGCAAATCCACTGCACACAGCAGGTAACTCTAACATGTATGTTAATAAAAAAAAGCAAACCTTTACAACTGTTTTAACCCCTTCTCGCTTAAGGGTAAAACAAATCTAAATGCCTAAGCACAATTTTGCAACAATGACATGTGTTAGTAAAACCGTACATATCATCACAGCTACTTTGTACATCCAGGTGAATTATACCACATTTTTTTCAGGACAAATTGGGCTTTCATTTGGTGGTAAATGGTAATGGATATCTCCTGATTTTTTTTTGTTATCAAAGGAAAACTGGCCCAAAATAGTAAAAATATTTTTTAGCTGTGTGTTTCTTGTTACTACCATAACCTACCACCAAAAAACAACCCAAAATAACTTTTCCAGCTCTTGACGATCGCAGCGTTGTTTGTACCCGTACTACAGCCCAGAAACAATAGTGTGCATTTTGTTTTTGTCTTTTTTTTTTTACCTAAAAAACACTGACACTGATACCAATTTTTTTTTTAAATCCTGACTTTTGACCTTGAACTTTGGCCCTGTCCTTGACCCATACAATAACCCTGGCACTGAACTAGATCAAACCTTGATCTAGGTATTTTTTTTTTATTTGTTATTTTATTTTTGAATATTTATTTATCTTTTTTTTTTACAAATTTTTTTCTCTCTATGCCAGGAGTTAGAGAGATACAATGTATCAATGTATAAAACAAGGAGGCCGGGCTGCACAGCGACTGATCACTGTGATAGCCAATTAGAGGCTATCACAGCGATCTTGTGACCCGAAATCGGGATTCCCAGGTCCCGATCGTTAGAACGGGACCCGGTGCTCTCAGTGACACCGCGGTCTTTGTGCTGGGAGTATGCAGTGTGGCGCGCTCCCAGCACAAAGACAGGTACGCAAATATGCAGCCCCACAGAAAAAAGCGCAGTTCCGTGAGGTCGCATATTTGTGTGACGTCGGCGTCAAGGGGTTAAGATACTGCACAGGTTACAACAGTGTAAATTGGCCAGCAGCAAAACCATTTTATTCAGGGGGATAAAGAACTAATGTATGCCTGACTTTTATTTTTTCTATGGGGGTTTTGAAGCGCAGTGAAAAGTAAGTGATTTATTGGGTGGTAGTTTACTTGTACACTGTTCTTGCACTTCTTTTTTTTTTTTTTTATTTCAATAATGCAGTAATATGCTGCAAACAAAAAAGCAGCTTCAAGAGCAAATGTTCAATTACAAGTGTAGACTCCACTTTGAGCACCCTTCACTAATGAAAGGCCCCATGAACATAACTAAAGAACAAACAAAAGAAATAAAAACCTCAAAAACAGCACAGCATATCATGAAAAAACAATAAATCACTACAATTACCAAATAACTTTTTTTACTAACAAAACCTGGAAAACTGACAGGCATCACATTTTTTTGGAAAACCTCAAATATCGCAAAATCACCTAATATCATTTCAAATAATCAATATTTTTACCGTATTGACACTATGGGATCTATTTATAAATGTTTTTTAAATTGGATTTCATAAAAAAAGGGTTCAAAATTGTGTAAATATTGGAGGGAATTAAAGAGTTGTGCGAGCATAAACGTGTACAGATTTTCTAAATTTTGAAGAAGAAGATGCAGCTCATATTTAAAGGAACAGTTCACCTTTATGAAAAAAAAGCCTATACAGATAAGGGATGTCTGCAGATAAGAAAAAGCAGCTTTGACCAAAACTGAATAATGCCCTTGCTATAGGGATAGGCCATTTACATACCTTAAGAAGCCTGGCCTGAAGCTGTCCAGGATGTTGCTAAGCATGGCTCAGCTATTACTGTTCACCTTCACTTTCACAGAAGTGAGCTCTTTCTCCGATTCACACCCCCTTCACCTGCGCTCTCCCCCCCGATGCAGTATCTCTGAGCTCACAGTTTGAGAGCTCATCACTGTGATGGTGAAGGTGAACAGTAATAACTTGGCCTCACTTAGCAACATCCTGGGAGTTTACCTGTCACCATGCTCCTTTCCAACACATTTTCATGCAGCACACCTCGCTGGGTCCCAGCCCTGATGGTCCCTAGTTTTTGTATAAAGGATTACAAGAAGCTGATACTAAATCAAATGCAAGTACCTACATTAAATTGCATCATAAAATGCAATTATTGATTTATTCACACCTTGTTGCATTATTTTGTATCTTTTATATCAGCTTTGATGCAGACAGCACTAACACGTTAGCATTAACCCATTCATTACAGTTGTAAATGTAATTCTCAAGATGTCCAATTTAGAACACTGGAAGAAAAGGGTGTCTGTGTTGGTCAGTGCTGGTTTAGTTGTCTGATTTCCAATATAACAAAGGAAAAATGGCAACTCTAGCCCAGGGACGGACTGACAACTCATGGGGCCCTCAGGCAATTGGGGATCATGGGGCCCCTGTGTCCTTGCCCACACTCAAAACACACCCAAAAAAGCCTATAAAAGGTACCAGGGGCATTTTATGGGGCCCCCTTCTGACCCCGGGCCCTCTGGCAGTGCCCGAGTGCTCGAATGATCAGTCCGCCCCTGCTCTAGCCATGTAACAAAAACAGAGCTCCACTTTCCACAGTAAGAGCTCTTAACTCCCCCAGTAACACTCACATTAACCCATGACGGCCAATGTCCCAGTCCTCTGATCATCAGCCCTGGAATATTGCCAGGTATCTCAGACATGTTCCATCTGGATCATGTGGATGCTACTCCTGTACCAGTGAGAGGGTCAGTCTGGAAACCGGCATACAGAGCAGCTTCATTGGAGCAGTCATCAAATCCCAACCTGTGGAAAAGGGTTTGGATTAGTGATTATCAGAGAGTTCATGTTAAAGTGTATGTTATCCTCAACTATGAACTTCTTTACTTGCTCCCTGGTCTGATATAGTGAACCTTCTACCTCAGTGGCAACGACCACTTATTCAAGTTGCCCCCTCCCCTACCCATTGCATAAAAGTACCTCTGGAGGGAGCTAGAGATCTCACCTTTCCCTAACTTCCACAGTGCAGGGGTGACATCATCCTCCTGTCGACAAGAACTTGGGGAATGTTGAGCACAGCACGGTGCAGGGTCATCTTCTTGACTGGAAGCAGGATGAGGTCACACTTAAGTAGGCGCTGCAGGAGGAAGACAGAGAAAGGTAAGTATATTATCCAATTCCCCGAAAGTGTTTTGGGGAGGGGGTACAATAAGAATAAGCGGGCTTTGCCACAAAGGTAGAAGGTCCATTATAAATGCATTATTGGAAGTGATTTGGCATACTAGTTTGGTAAGTACGGAAAAAAAAAGTTCAGCAACAAACAGGCAACTGGCAGGTATTTTAGCACTTTTAGCTCTAAGGTAGCTGGTGATAAGCCACAGAACTAGCCATTCCAAGGGCTGGTGCTCAAATACTCTTTTGGTCAGAGGACATGCTCGGCATCTTTACTGGTAACCCTGGAGCTAGTGTTCATAGGATTCCTGGACTTATCAAGAGGGATCCTGGAAGACCCGGCAAGAGGTCCTGTGAGGAATCCTGGAAAAAACAGCAGGGTTCCTACAAGTACTGTAACAAATTGGCTGAAAGTGAACCTGTGCAGAGCAAAGCAAGGGGTTCATGTTACCATCACCCATGTGACAACACTGGGCCAATCACCAAGTACCATTGTCACATAAAGCAAGTCACATGCTCCTCCATACCCAAATAAAAGGACATTTTTGATAATCCAGTCTTTTTTAAATGGCAATCTCTATTCCTTACAGTGAATGAGTAAATTAATAAAGTAACAAATAAATAAAGCTTTAGATTATCTTTCTTCTGGCACGCTGGAAAATAAATCCCCTATTCAATATTGTACAGACTTGCCTACATTAAAGCCCCCACATGCAGAGACTGTCACATAATATTTATACATTGATCACAGTAGGACAGACTTTAGCATTATCAGTCCTCACACTTTACCTTTCTCACCCCTTAAGCTGGTGATACAAGGATTGAAATTAGTCAGGGACTAGGCAAATTTTGAACCATGTATGGGCTAGCTGGCTGTACGCAAGTCAATCAACTGGTGTACAACCAGCTTGTTGGGTTTTTCCCCAACAATTAATAATAGCCAACAACACTGATCATTGTATAGCCAACAACACTGATCATTGTATTCGAATGTCGGGGAAGGCTCCCTGCCGGCAGAACACAAAAGCACAGTGGAAGGGATTCCCCCCATCTACCTCAAATGTGTGGATGGGGAAATTGGCACTTTTTTATTTTGTTCAACCCCCTGGCTGAACAAAAAATGTATATTGTGTGGCCAGCCTTACCTACAGTATGTCTTTGGCTCATCACTGGCTTTCTTACACTTGTCAGGGTGCATTTGTGACTCCTGCCATACCTTGAAATAGGAAAGAAAAATATTTTTGGTAATTAATGTTCTTTTTCAACAGCTGAATTGTTTCCTGATTTCTATCCTCCTGTGACAGAGCAGTTATCTGAAAGATTTTTGGTAATTAATGTTCTTTTTCAACAGCTGAATTGTTTCCTGATTTCTAACCTCCTGACAGGGCAGTTATCTGAAAGCTAAAAGGAAATTGGATTCTTCTGGTAAAACATATAGATAAATATGGTGCCTGTACATGTTTGGGACAAAATGGAAGGTGGCGGTTTATTTACAGTACAAGTTTAGGCTATACCATACAACACCTTTAAATGCTGCTTCCCCATTGCCTCCCATTGGTCTTCATACATTTGAGCATAAATCACATTTTAAATACCTATTTTCCTTTTTTTCCCATGAAGTCATGTGACAAAATCTCTGGCTTACCTGTGTAATGTGCAGGGATGAGAATGGGGCTTAATTCCATAGACCATATATTAAAATACACAGCACAAAATCCCGTGTAATATCCCAGAAAAGTGATCCACCTCCACCCTTGAAGGCTAAACAAATAAAAATTATAAACTTTTCTCTTTATCTAACAATCAAACATCACAATCAAAAATTGAACCAACAAATGTCCAAAACAAATAAACCCACACAGGTGTAAACAATTGTCCAAAATCGTCTTTTTTCTTTCTTTTCTTTTCCAACAAGTCTTTTTCTCAATACACGCAAATCCTGATGGCAATATACCTCAAAAAACAAAAACTTAACATAGTGTCATACCTCAAATAATAAATACACACGTGCCACTCAATGTGCAACATGCAAAAAAAAAAAAAAAAAAAATATATATATATATATATATATATGTATATATATATATATGTGTTCACTCCGTGTACTAATCTCTACACACAAACAAATATTCCTTTGTGTACCAAAATATATAAGTAAAAACCCTCACAACGTGTCTATTGCACAAACTGTGAAAAAACAACATATAATAATGCAGGAGTGTATCACCACACTCTATATTCCTCAGTGAACACCTTTAAACCCAAACCAACACTCTCCAACTCGTGTACTGATGGATAATTACCCTATAAGAAAAATGACAGGGCATAACACAAATCCGGGTTGACTTCTTGTTATTAGGGTCACATCCAGTCTCAGGGTTTATCTTCCATTTTCCTCATAACAAAATCAGCCATTACAACAGTGAATCCAAAGATAACATCCTTTATTGTAGCAACTTACATATAAATTTGGATGAAGCAGCTCCTCCTCACAGGAATACAAGTGTAGGCAAGTTAGGGAACACTGGCCACATGTTCCCACTTCCAAGATGGCCGCGATCGCACTTCCGGTTAACGTCGATGCGTCTGACGTCACGTGTCCTGACGCGTTTTGTCACTTCCTATGACTTTTTCAGAAGGGTAAGGACGTCTGTGCATCGACTCCTTATATACCGCCCTTCCTCCACTGAAGGCACTGCAAAACCGCCATCTTGGAAGCTGGAAAACGCCGCCCATACCTGTCCACATTGCACCTTACTTCATCTCATAGCCGTTTATCGTTCTCATCCAAATCCTGTACCTCTGTATTATCATCCACAATACAAAGCATACTATACAATGTCCCATATATAAAATAAAATAAAATAAAATTTAAAATATCAGCATACAAATAACTCCATCTTAACATACTATACCGATATACATATATATACTCCTTACTCATATATTCTCCCTACCTTCCAGTCTAGAACATTCCTATAAATATCATTAAAATTCAGTGTATATATCTCCCTATGTGTATATACATATCCATATATAACATCCCCCTAACGGATACACAATACTCCCTCTACTGGCCAATAAATAGAACAACCCCTATACTGATTAAAATACCTTACATCTCTCATATTTTCTATCAAATCCCAATGTGATTATACTACCAATATTTGAATACATCATCAAAATGTATATACCTCTACCATCTTTACCCATACATCCAGACACATATCTTAACACTTAATAATTTTTTAAATCTATAATAATACTCTAAAATAAATATAAAATCATTCATTATATTACCATCATAATTAAAAAATTATAAAATTATAATCTTATATTATATTACCTTCATATATCCACATGTTATTCGTGAATCCATACAAACTCCTCTCAGTACTTAAAGAATTTTTTATATAATAATTTCCTATAAGATAAATATAATACCAAATGAATCTAAAATATTAAATCTAAAATATTATTAAAATATATATTAAAATTAAAAATCCGAAATAAAACAGTTCAAATCCAATTCGATATTTAAACCATTAGGCTTCAAAGTGTTTAATTTAAAAATCCAATAGGTCTCATTTTGTGAAATGCCTTTTACCCTATTACTTCCCCTCCAATGGGAGTCCACCGTATCTATACCACAAAACTTTATTCCCCTAGGGTCAGAGTTATGAAATTCCTTAAAATGTCGTGATACATTATGGTCCTTTTTTCCTTTTATTATATTAACCACATGTTCTTTTAATCTGGTACCTAAATTCCTTTTAGTTCTTCCTACATATTGTAATGGACAAGGACATTCTAACACATACGTTACATACTTTGTGTTACATGTAATACATTTTTTTATATTGAATTCTTCTCCTGTGTGAACCGATTTGCAACTCAAGATTTTTCTCTGCTTAATACCTGTCACTCTACACATTTTGCATTTTTTACAAGGATAAAACCCCTGTAGATCAAACATCCTTGTATTTTTTTTAGGGGGTGAAATAACCCCCTTAACTAGTAGGGTTCTAAGATTAGCACTTTTTCTATAAACAAACTGGGGTTGCGTCGGTAACACATTACTCAGTGTTTGATCTTTTTTCAGAATAGGCCAATATCTTTTAAAAATACCCTCTACTTCTTTATACTGACAGTTGAATTTTGAAATAAAGGCAAATTCAGCTCTATTTTTATCCTCTTTCATCTTACTTTTAGCCTTTAAGATGAAAGAGGATAAAAATAGAGCTGAATTTGCCTTTATTTCAAAAATCAACTGTCAGTATAAAGAAGTAGAGGGTATTTTTAAAAGATATTGGCCTATTCTGAAAAAAGATCAAACACTGAGTAATGTGTTACCGACGCAACCCCAGTTTGTTTATAGAAAAAGTGCTAATCTTAGAACCCTACTAGTTAAGGGGGTTATTTCACCCCCTAAAAAAAATACAAGGATGTTTGATCTACAGGGGTTTTATCCTTGTAAAAAATGCAAAATGTGTATATTTTCTAACATTGTTTGATCTGAATTTAGGCCACAGAGCTCTATAAATCCCCTGAAGAAGCTGAACCTGATTCTGCGAAACACCTAGAGTTTGGGAATGATCCCACCCCCAACTGAACTCACATATGATGTTTTTTGATATTTGATATACAGTATGTTTGTACAATTCATGAGGCTGTGAGTGCAACATACCCTTCAGATAGGTTCAAGACAATTTAATTTATGGTATAAAGGAATGCGCTTTATAATTTTAAACGGTTTATTTTTAACATTGATGTAGCAATAAAGTGATGTAGTATTTTAATTGGTTGTTTGGGTGTCTTAAAAGTCCGCCAGAGTTCTGTTGTTTTTTTTTTGTTAGGTTTGTTTCTCTGTGCAGTAGTCTTACCACCAACAAAAGTCTTCCCCAGTAAAATCCCTCACCGAAAAAAAAAAAATATCCCTCCTTCCCAAAGAACATTCTCTCCTGAAGCAAAAATCCTCACTTCTCTATCACACAGAAATCATCCACAACCCCCATAGCTGCAGTCCACCACTCTTCTCTGCATCCCTTGTCCACTGCTCACCTGTGAACCCCTGTCTTACCTTTGCACTACCTCATCACCTATGAACCCCTTGTTCACCACAGCACACCCTGACTAACCTATTGTACCCCTTCATTCTACTACTAAGCTCTGTACCCCTTCATTCACCTCTTATCCCTGAACCCCCTTGTCCACTTCTGCTCACCCTTCCACAACTGCAGCCCCAACCACTTCCACATCTGCACTATCTTCCACCATTGCAATCATTTCCACTTCTGAACCCCGTTCTACTATTGCAACCACCTCTGCACCCACTCTTAGCATTGCAACAATTTCCACCTCTACACCCTCTTTCATCATTGCATTACCTAGTTCTAACCCCTTCTAGCATCTGCATTCCCTGCTCCATCCTCCTTGTACTACTGCAATCCCTTTCCACAACTGTAGCCCTTTTCCCTTCCATCTCTTCACCCCCTTCCATCAGTCAACCTTTGCAACCCTTTCCACCCCGCAACCCTGCCACCATTGCACACTCTTTCACCAATGTAACCCGTTCAACTATTGCAATCACTTCCAACTTTGCACCCTTTTCCACCTTTTCTGCCCCTTTTAACATTTCATTCTGTTCCACCCCTGCACCCTTTTCCACCATTGCAACAACGTCCACTTCTGTACCCCTTTCTGCCACTGCAACCACTTCCACCTCTGCATTCTCTTCCATCATTGCACGCTCATCTACTATTGCAGCTACTTCAACATCTGCATTGCAACCCTTCACATTTCTGCACTCCCTCCCACCTCTGCACCCCCTTTTATCTGTGCAACCCCTGCCACCAATGTGCACAGCTCACCTGAGGAGTCAGTTCAGGAATCCCTTTTCTGCTGGCAAGTACATAGCGCTGTTGACAGCACTTAGGGTGGTGCCAAATGATGTTGTGAGCATTTTCCGCTGCCCACAGGTGCAGGATGAGAGAGAACAAGCACCTCATGCAGAATTCTGTTGCAGCAATGAAGAGAAGGGATCAGAAGAGGAGGAAACAAGAGCTGTCAGTCACACCCTGCATGGAGTACTTATATTGGGAGGAGGAGAAAGCAGGAGAGGAGCGGACAAGCACTGGAAGGAACCCAAGTCACATGGGTCATCCTTTTCAGAATTCTGAAAATTAAATGCACTCAGAGGCTTGTCTCAGAGGCTAGGTGAGAACATTTCTCCCTAGACCAGCCTTTATCAACCTTTTAACCTCGAAGGAACCTGTGAAATAACTTTCAGGTCTTTGGAAACCTCTACCTGAAAACCTATGGCACATGGTACTTTAACATGATCCATAAGTTGTAAAAAGTTTTAATTAAAGATTAACAAATGTGGCCTACTTAGCATATTTGACACCTGGGACAGATACTCCTATTATTTTTTACCACCTTCCTGCTCTATACAACAAAATCATTTTCAGTAATAATCTTGAAATGAAAAAAAATGTGGTATTCCTATATATTAGTGATCACAGCATAGAAAAGGCTCCCTACATTGGTGGTTACATTGCCGCTTGCATTGGTGGTCAGTGTAGGATGGAGATCAATTCCCCATTGTTACCCGCTCAAGGAACCTCTAGTAATCTTAGGAAGAACTCTACTGTAGTTGAGAAAGTGTGCTCTAGATTGTGCTAACTGAAATGCAGCCGCATAGTCTGGTGTCCAGTGGGAACACACTTTGTAGCGAATTGTCCCCATTGTGAAGGCACACACACAGAGGCGGACTGACAACTCCTGGGGCCCCCGGGCAATAGGGGATCATGGGGCCCCTGTGTCCTTGCCCAAACCCAAAAAAGCCTATGAAAAAGGTACCAGGGGCTTCTCATGGGGCCCCCTACTGACCCCGGGCCCTCGGGCAGTGCCCGAGTTTCCAAATGGTCAGTCCGCCCCTGCACACACAGTAAACATTTGACCTTCCTTGGACATGGCATTGTTAAAACAATGGTAGACATGTACTTTGATTTTCAAAATGTTTATGAAAATATGATTTGGGCCTACTTACTCTTGCCTGTAGCATGACAGTTAACAACACTACCTCTGGACTGCAACAAGAAATGTGTCCCAGTTCTCAAGAAAGAGCCACAAACTTGAAATTTCCCTGTATTCTTTATCATAAGCCTGTTCCTACTTTTTGTTTAGTGTGCATTACTTAACAAAATACTTACCTCACAATGTATTATTAACATGCCATAATTGAAATTTGGATTATATTTGCAAAATCAAAGGACTGAATGCAGTAATTGCTCATCACCTAATCAAACAGCAGATGCTGGGCTAGATATCTCAAGTAGGATGGCTCAATCAACGGGATAATGCTATAAAATAATGATTATAATGTGGATCCAACAGAAAACAATTAATTATATGGCTTTATTTACTTCTGGATTTGTCTAAAGAGGATCTGCCAAAGTGATGAAAAAGCATATCCAGGCCACAAGCTGAATTATTAGTTAATTATACATGTCCTAAGGAAGATGTAGCAAATCCATCAAATTGTATTTATTGGCTGCACCCTGTAGCCACCAGACTCCATGCCATCCCTTCTCTCTAATTTCGATCATGCACATAACAGGAAATAAATTATTGATCATGTATTTGATTACTTCAAATGATCATTTGCTCAAAAACAAAAAAATCAGAGTTTGGCTATTTCTGCCAGGACCGATTGATTTGGTCAAATTCATCGAAAAGTATTTTTACCGATTAAATATCTTAATTTGTACATTCAATATGCTAGAAACATCAAAATGATCGTTATATGTTATATTGTTGCATGTTGCATGACTAGCACATGAGTAGCAAGGAGCAAACAGTTGGGAGGAACTGACAATATGTGGCCTCCACATTTACAGCCTAGGCAGTAAAGTGACCTGCTGCAAAACAGGTACACACGGATGAGGAAAAGATGCCACTGACAGATAGGTGCTACACAGAATATACAGCTTAAAGAAGATCTATTACTATACATATTTAGTTTAGCTGCTTAGTCTAAGTGCAATATAGTATTTGGTCCTGTTCAAATCCGTCTCTTCATTTCTAAGCAGCATGGTTGGACATTCCCCCATCCCATCAGATAATGTTGTTAGAAAGGATTTGTGATTGACAGCTCTGGTATCTGGCAGCAGGAGCTGCTCTGGAGACCATGAAAAACAGCACACAGCCTGTGATGATGTTTAATGTATCTGGTGATGCTTATGCAAACACAGAGCAGATACTTTACACAGATACACAACTCTAAATGGTCCTTCACTATTATGAATGAGCAAGCAGAGCTGATTGAGCTTTGTCCTCAGTTCTATTAAGTCTGAATTCTTCTTCACTAATGTTTGGGAAAGAGATCAGCCTTCTACCTCTTGCCTAACACTTGTATGGAGTGTCCCCATGTTCTTTACCTTGTTTGGAAAGGGGGACTCCATGGGATCATACCAAGGGGGACTTCATGGGATCATACCAAGGGGTACTCCATGGGATCTCACCAAGGGGGACTCCATGGGATCTCACCAAGGGGGACTCCATGGGATCTTAGGAATTACCAATACACTTCCTGAAGTAAATTCTGCACTAAGTTCACTTTGCAGGGGTCTTCCTTGGTCATCTCCTCAGTGGGCTTAATGTCTGCCCTGACAGCCATTCCATGCAGGGAATCCTGTACCTATTTTGGGTTCATGTGCAATGAGACCCTAGGACCTACTTCTATTTTAGTGTGGCTCTGACTGATCTTCCCTTAACCAGGACATTGCTTTCCCTCTGTCCAGCCCCAAGTCTCTAAAGCAGGCCACAGACAATGCAAAAACTGAACGAAAATTTTGAATTGTTTGTTTTTCACAGCATTAGCGTGCCAGAAAATGCCTGATTCAACATGATGGATTTTTATTAGAAAAACTAAACAAGTGATGGCATAATCATATGAGCTATTTATGTTTTTCACTCCACAAAGCTTTCGGGTTTTGATTGTGTATGGTCTGCTTGAGTGGAGCTCCTTCTTCTTGCTGGCCAAGGTTTAGGCTGTAAGTCTCTTCCTTTCTGTATTGATTCTTAGATGCCCTTCCTGATGTTCCCTGTAGGGAATTCATTTTATTTTCATCCTTGCAGATGGATCTGTTAGGCCAACTTCAAGCTTATACTGTTTTGAAGCAATGTCCTTTTTTTCCATGTGAGGACATTTCTCACTATGTATTCTGCTCTTTTGACATCCAGCTTCGGTTCCCTATATTTGATTTACCACCTAGTCTTTGTTAACATTCTGTTACCAAATGGGTGTTGTGGCGTCATCTGGTGCCAACTTCAATTGTATGGTCCTTCAGATAAATGGTTTTCTCGAGCAATAGACAGTCTCCAGTATTATATTATTCATGTTGGACCTGTTAGCAGTTGTTTGCTGTTGCCCACCAGTTGGACTGCTCTTGGGCATCCCAAAGGTGACCTTCCATGGACAAGAAAGAAAATAAGATTTTTGTGCTTACATTAAAAGCTATTCTTGAAGATCCCTGGGGAACACAGGTCTCACTCCTACATGTTTATGATCATGCTCCTGTTACTGCTTGCGACAAAACTGAAGCATGCCAGTAGTAGGAATTGTTATCTTGGATTGACACAATTTTTTGGTTTGCAGGGTCTAATCCTCCTGTAGGCAGCAATATAAACTGAAGGTGAAATCTTCCCATGTCACTCAATGGACTCCAAAAAATAGATTTTATAATGAGTACAAACATCTTATTATTTAAAAATCGCACAGCAGAGAAATGAGAAGAAATCAACATTATAAACCCAACCAACATCTGATCTGCAGTACTGGGAAGATACACAGAAGCCAATAAAACACGTCATGTGGTCATTCAACAGGTGCTTAAAATGGGCCTTATGTTCTGCCTATCAAGAATTCAAAGTGCATTTAACCACTTGACCCCAGAGGTTTTTACCCTCTTCATGACCAGACCATTGTTTTGCTATTCATCACTGTGCTACTTTAACTGGACATTGCTCTGCCATTCAACACTGTACCCAAATTAAATGTATATACTTTTTCCACACATATAGAGCTTTCTTTTGCTAGTTTTTGATAACCACTGGGTTTTTTATATTTTATTATATAACTGAAAAAGATCAAAAATTTTGAAAAAAAACCCTAACTATTTTCTACTTTCTGTTATAAAACATATCCAATAAAAAAAATTAAAACATCTTTTGTGGATGGAGTAAGCCATTCATTTTTTTTTTCAATCAGTCTGCTGGCTGATTGAAAAAAAATGGGTCATCTATGGCCACCTTAAGAATGAGCAATGCAGTGTGAAAAGGGCCTCAGAATGTTCAGTTAATTCTACTGTAGAAAAGATTTCTCTGTACTTAGGTGCTCTTATAGTCTGTGCCCAGGAGAGATTTGATGGCGCCAATGTAATAACTTGTAAAATATCGTATTGTCTCGATATTTTATTAACTTGTATTGATGAGAAATGTTCAGATAGAAAGTCCTTCCACTTCTTGCATAAACTCAAAAAGAAGATTTAATAATAATGTTGCATAAAATTAGAAATAAAATATTGGCATACAGAATGTTTAAATAATGTCCAAAAAATATAGTTAAGTTCTTGATAATAAGATTGTATATATGTATATGTGTGTGTATGTGTGTGTATGTGTGTCGCATCAAGGCTTCTATATAGAGTGTGACCTTAAAAAGTCTTTGTTCTGCTCTTAAAAGAGCAATCCAGCCCCCACCATCTCCTAAAAATGGGCTGATCTTCTCCTTGTAGTCCCACCAAGATAATTGGAAACAGATGTGTATATATAACAAACCTCCAGTCTACTTCTCCTAAAGTCTGAGTGTAACCTAAGAAGGCCTAGACATTCCATCAATCAGAGTAAATTAGATGTATTACACACACATATATATATATATATATTCTCCTAAAAATAATCTTAACAAGAGTTATCTCATATATAAATATCGCAATCAAGAAATATTACAGTACAAACCTAGCATGTATGAAATATATTTTTACAATTCTCTAGTTAGTGAAACATAATCCCCTACATAGATGGGGGAGGATGGATAGACCAATTTCTACCACATGTGTGGCTTGAATGTAAAGAAAACCCAAGATATATGTTCATATGTATATTCACAGACTATGAAGTCTAATTACTTACTTTTCCCAATCTAGAACAAATATAAATATAATAACTCAATTATTCTATTAAGATCCAACTCATTCATACATGTTAGTACTGTTAATAAGAAGATATTAGATATTAGGTTAAGGAAAGCTTCTAACATTTCCCTCTCAAAATGATCGATTTTATCGAATCTTAATCATTTTCCTTATCTTAATCCATTTATACACATTCTCGTCACTTTCGTATCCATTCATGTGTTTTTGGATCTTAAGATAATTGATCTGAACATATCTTCAATTTGATTCTATAATGGGAAAACAAATTCTTTGATAAACCTTTTGTTATGTATCACATAAAAATATTTTTACCCTTATTATTTTCCTTTCACTAAATAATTCATCCCCTTAATAAATGTATAACTGTAACATTATAGTACAATACTTTAAAATATGTCACTTAAAAAAAATAGATGTTTCATATTTTCCCTCCAAAATGTGTGTAGCACACAGTTCTATAATCCATACATTTTTCAAATTACCTTATTAACATTTAACCATAACATATGTTCCCTAGCTTCAATCCATACATGTATATCAAATGATTTTTTTTAAAAAAAACATACAAATAACAATGTAAAGCTTGCCTAAGTTTTCCTATATGTACCTTAGAAAAACTTACCGTATTTGCCGGCGTATAAGACGACTGGGCGTATAAGACGACCCCCCTACTTTTCCTGCTAAAATGTAGTGTTTGGGCTATACTCGCCGTATAAGACTACCCCTCTTCCAATGCACACCAGTGGGAGGAATAGTGCCCCATCATTGGTATTAGTGGCAGGAATAGTGCCCTATCATTAGTGCCAGTGGGAGGAATAGTGCCCCATCATTGGTATTAGTGGCAGGAATAGTGCCCTATCATTAGTGTCAGTGGGAGGAATAGTGCCCCATCATTGGTATCAGTGGGAGGAATAGTGCCCCATCATTGGTATCAGTGGGAGGAATAGTGCCCCATCATTGGTATCAGTGGGAGGAATAGTGCCCCATCATTGGTGTCAGTGGCAGGAATAGTACCCCATCATTGGTGTCAGTGGGAGGAATAGTGCCCCATCATTGGTGTCAGTGGCAGGAATGGTGCCCCATCATTGGTGTCAGTGGGAGGAATGGTGTCCCATCATTGGTGTCAGTGAGGGGTGGAATAGTGCCCCATCATTGGTGTCAGTGGGGGGTGGAATAGTGCCCCATCGTTGGTGTCAGTGGGGGGGGGAATAGTGCCCCATCATTGGTGTCAGTGGGAGGAATAGTGCCCCATCGTTGGTGTCAGTGGGGGAGGAATAGTGTCCCATCATTGGTGTCAGTGGGGGGTGGAATAGTGCCCCATCGTTGGTGTCAGTGGGGGGGGGAATAGTGCCCCATCATTGGTGTCAGTGGGGGGGAGGAATAGTGCCCCATCGTTGGTGTCAGTGGGAGGAATAGTGCCCCATCGTTGGTGTCAGTGGGAGGAATAGTGCCCCATCATTGGTATCAGTAACACCAATGATGGGGCACTATTCCTCCCACTGAGACTTGCTGACCCTGTTCTCGTATGGTGCTGCTGCAGCCAGCATAGGTGGTTGCAGCAGCACCTCTACACAGAACACTTACCTGCTGCTCCGGCACTCGAGTTTCGCGGGGCCGCTCGGCTCCGCCCCCTTGCCGGTGATTGGCCGCCTGTGTGCCTTTCCTGAGCTACAGTTCTGGCGGCCAATCATTGGTGAGGAGGCGGAGCCGAGCAGCCGCACGAACATCCAGTGGCCGAACTGAAGGAGACGCCGCGCTTCCTGGACCGGATCGTCGTGGGACTGGATCCAGGTAAGAGGCATCAGCCCCTGCCCTCCCCTGTACTTAATGCCGCAGCCCCCCTAAACAGTGTCAGATGCCGTATACCGGCGTATAAGATGACCCCCGACTTTAGAGAAGATTTTCAAGGGTCAAAAAGTCGTCTTATACGCCGGCAAATACGGTATCTCTAGCTTAATTAACAGCAGATATTCTAACTAAGTAGAGTGACTCTGTTGTAACAAAAGTTTAACCCTTTCACTTCTGAAAATACATAGTGTGTGATTGCAAATGTTCATGTGAAAACTGATCTCATCTTGATATGATAAACATATCATGTCAAAATAAAATGTACACACAAAAAAAACCAATATATCTGATGAATGAATTATTTCATCAGTAGTCAAAAGTCAATTGTTTTATAAGTTCTTCCTCTATGAGATGCCTTGAGATGTCTTGTCTTCTTCTAGCGCTCTGTAAAGTTAAAATAACTTTATTGAACATAAAAAGAACAACAAAAACTATGATGAATGAAATTCTTGTTGCAAAGCTTCTTCCAGAATAAATTTCCTTCTTGGAAAATGTATTATCATCTGAAAGGTTTAGAAATATTTCAGTTTTCTTCCTTTAACAGTTACTCTTAGGTCATTTCCTGTAACAGAAATGCAGTATCATTATTTTGGCATTGATAATTTTACATGGATTAATCCTCTTACATTTATCTGTTAACATTACATATCACAATCACAAACATTTCTAGTCATGACATGGAAGACATATTTTGATTATAACACTTCTTATTGACTTGTAGTGTTCTATTTTAGAATGCAGGCACTTCCGCCTAACAGTAATAGGGTCGCTGATTCAAATCCCAACCATGGCATCACCTGCCTGGAATTTGTATGTTCTCCCTGTGCTTGCGTGGGTTTCCTCCGGGTTCTCCGGTTTCCTCCCACACTCCAAAGTCACGTTGGTAGGAGAATTGCTCCTATCTAAACTGGCCTTAGTATGTGTATGTATGACTGTGAGTTAGGGACCTTAGATTGTACACCTCTTGAGGGTTAGGGACTTATGTGAATGTACTATATATGTAAAAAGCACTACATAAATTGACGATGCTAAATAAGTACCTGAAATAAACAAAAATAAATATAACAGGACGCTACATCTCCATTATTGGTCATGAATCAAAACCTTGGTTTCAAAACCAAAGAAAGGTTTTGTATCAACCCAGAGATGACAAAGGACTATGCCTTTGATCTTATCTCTATAAAATTGGAAAAATGCGTAACTGTTTTTTGTGTTGGCTTACTTCTTGTAGTGTAAGACTGATCTGCAGTAATACATACTGGTTTCAAACTTTTCTCAGTTCCTATGTTGAAAACATGAGGTACAAACTTCTCACTTACAGCTGTACAAACATGTGTTGGTATGTTTTCCTGAAAAGGTCTTTTTGTTACTTCTATCTGTATGTGTTTGGATGATAGTGTTTTGTACCATATAGGATAATTTTCACGATATTTTTCTGTTGAACCATCTTCCTGTAGGAGTTTCAGTGATGAATCAGGTGTCTGTAATATGATCTTACTTGATCTAACAATGTTTTCAGTTACCTTGACTGCAAAGAAAACACTTAACAATTTTTTCATATGTGCATCAAAGTTTTTCTCCATATTTGTCAAAGTTCTTGAGAAGAAACCTATTATTTTCTGATTACCTTCTTTTAATTGTGACAAAGTTGCTGAGATTGCATTATTGGAAACATTGGTTTCTAAAACAAAAGGAATTTTACTACAAAACTCAACAGTATTTAATGTAGTAGCATTCTGCAAATCCCATTTCAATAGTTCAAAAGCTTCTTTCTCAGTTTGATCCCATTGATCAAATACTCCATCTTTTTGTCTCAAAGGATCAAATAATGATCAAGACTTCTCTGCAAAATTGGGTATAAAATCTTTACAATGATTTACTTCACTCAAAAACTGATGCAAAGCCTTGCGATTTGTTGGAATTGGATAAGCAGAAATAGTTCTAACTTTTTCTTGTAACAACTGTCTCTGTCCATGACTAATTTGCATATGAAGGAATTCCACCTGTCTTTTCATCAACTGAACTTTCTCTGTATTCAATTTCAATCCTGCTGTTTGTAACAACATAAATATTTCAGACAAAAGAGTGATATGTTCAGTTATATTTTGTGTAGACAAGAGAAGCTTGTCTACATGCTGGACAATACATTCTGGCCTAGAGAATTTAGATAATATTTTTCCCAAATACTCATGAACAATTCCATCACTTACATCTAAGCCTGGGGCTAATCTTATGAATGTATATGTTTCTTTGTTGAAGCTAAAAGCAAGTTTATATTGACAACTCTTAGCTAAGGGTACTGACAAATGGCTATTGGCGATTTCAAGTACAGAGAATATTTTGGCCTTGGCATCCAGATGTGACATTATGTTACAATCAGGAACAATAGATTTGTTATTTGTGATGCATTTGTTCAATGTCTTGAAATCAACTGATAAAGAATATGAATTATCAGCTTTGATAGGCCAAATACAATTATTCACCACTGATTGTACTTTCTTTAAAATTCCTTGCTGTAAAAACTCATCTACAATGGAAGAGATTGGATTAATTGATTCTAATGGCAATTTGTATTGAGGTTGAGGCTTAGGGTCTCTACCTTCTATGTCAACTTCAAAATCTGTAAACAAACCTGCATCATTTTTGCTTTGACTCCAAAGATCTTTATGTGATCTAACCAATTGTTCCAATTCAAGATTGGTTCCTGTATGTGGCCATTTATGATCTGAAGACATGTCAGCAATTGCTGTACAAATACTTCCAACATTACAGTACATGGAAGAATCAATGAATATTGATTTGGGCCTTCCACTTTCATCCAATAAATTTGGAGCAACATATTCCAACGGTAAGGAAGAAGAATCTCGATTTGATCCTGATTTAAATTTCGGCAATGGCAATAAACCATTCCTATTAATGACAACAGCACTGTTTACCATATTGTTTAAGCTGTTGTTAACTCTCAGTGAACTGATCTTTTTAACTTCTGAGGCATAAGGCAACTCAGACAGACTATTGTTGGAACATGGAGGAGCAGATTGTTCAGAAATTATATTTTGGTCTTCTAATTCCAATGTTTTTCTTTGTAAATCTAATTTATAATGAATACAATCTCTTTTCAAATGACCAAATCGTTTACAATAGAAACAAATAGTATTTCCTGTCTGCTCTGAGACTCTCGTCCTGCCTGTGACGTGTTCATCATCATAATTGGGTGTGGCTAAGCACATGGTCTCTCTCTGTTCTCCATTTTGAACAATTAAACTTTCCTTCTTCTGATTGTTTAATTTAAGTCTTCTAAATGTATCTATAACTTTGGCTGCTTGATCTAAATCATTTTTTCCAGTAGCAATAATAAAATATGCTGGATCAAGATACTTGAATTTTTTAACAAAAGCATTTACCATAGAAGGAGTCTCATTGTCTAAATTAAATATCATTTTGTATACTTTCGAAAATCTATTTTTAAAATCAAAAGGATCATCATTAATCGTAGCTCTTAAGGAGTCTAAGATTTCCAAAGAAGGAGTTTCCTCTCCAGTAGTAAATATCAATAATTGACGCAGTCGGTCTGATGCATTGCTATGCATTTCCTCATCATCCTCAATATATGGCGTTTTGATTAATCTACGTGCCATAACGCTGGGGAGCCATAAACAGAATAGAAAATTTCTTTGCTCCTGATTTAAACAAAAATTATTACAAAAATTTTCATAAACCTCCATGTTATGGAAAGCATCGGCTTCCTTATCATAGGCTGGCATATCCTTCAAAATTTTCATGAGCTGATCAAGGATTTTAAGATTAAGTTCTGCAGCTTTATCCCTTAATTTTCTCTTAAACATTTCTTCCTGATCTATAGGGTCTCCTTCTATAGACTGGATCTCTGGTACAAAAGATTTTTGTTTCTCTGCCTTAGTATTCACACAAATTCTTTTTACATCATTCTGCAGGTCAGATAACTGAATGTCTTTTGTTTGAATTGCACTTTGCAGATCATCTATTTGCTCAGTCAAAATCTGGCAATTAGCACATACACTGCTCTGATCTTGCTTCATTACACAAGCAGCAGTCTTAGGAACATCAAAAATCATGGCGTTAAAATCATTAACTAACTTCATAACATTTCTAACTTGTTTGCTCAGTTTCTTAAAGGAAAACTTAGATTTTTCTATCTTAATATTAGCCTGTAAGCATTCATTATACATGAACCGCCAAAGTTCATCATCTTTAACAAATGTAGACAGGTTCTTGAATTCTAACTTACTCTCTCTAGATAATTCATCAATAAAATCCATTACTTACCGATTAAGAAGGTCTTTCTTTACATAACGCGTCTTTTCTCTCTTGGTGGGAAATGACATCACCAAGGAACAGCGGTTTTTTTGCAATTGCGCAAAATTCTCACCAATCCTGCTTTTAGGTTCTCGATTATGCCGACGATTCATCTGTTGCAGACTTTTACTTCTCCTGAAATCTTGACTTCATATTTTGTTGACTTACAAACATCGTCCCTCTCAGCAAGGTGAAAGACAAAAAAGTCAAAAATAATCGATCATCGGAAACAAATCGAACTGGAGGCTTGCCACTGTAAAATATCGTATTGTCTCGATATTTTATTAACTTGTATTGATGAGAAATGTTCAGATAGAAAGTCCTTCCACTTCTTGCATAAACTCAAAAAGATGATTTAATAATAATGTTGCATAAAATTAGAAATAAAATATTGGCATACAGAATGTTTAAATAATGTCCAAAAAATATAGTTAAGTTCTTGATAATAAGATTGTATATATGTATATGTGTGTGTATGTGTGTGTATGTGTGTCGCATCAAGGCTTCTATATAGAGTGTGACCTTAAAAAGTCTTTGTTCTGCTCTTAAAAGAGCAATCCAGCCCCCACCATCTCCTAAAAATGGGCTGATCTTCTCCTTGTAGTCCCACCAAGATAATTGGAAACAGATGTGTATATATAACAAACCTCCAGTCTACTTCTCCTAAAGTCTGAGTGTAACCTAAGAAGGCCTAGACATTCCATCAATCAGAGTAAATTAGATGATTTACACACACACACATATATATATATATATATTCTCCTAAAAATAATCTTAACAAGAGTTATCTCATATATAAATATCGCAATCAAGAAATATTACAGTACAAACCTAGCATGTATGAAATATATTTTTACAATTCTCTAGTTAGTGAAACATAATCCCCTACATAGATGGGGGAGGATGGATAGACCAATTGCTACCACATGTGTGGCTTGAATGTAAAGAAAACCCAAGATATATGTTAATATGTATATTCACAGACTATGAAGTCTAATTACTTACTTTTCCCAATCTAGAACAAATATAAATATAATAACTCAATTATTCTATTAAGATCCAACTCATTCATACATGTTAGTACTGTTAATAAGAAGATATTAGATATTAGGTTAAGGAAAGCTTCTAACATAACTATTGTGAGACCTTCATCGTTCTTCTGGTTAAAAGAAGCAGAATACATTAGACCAGAGGGAAATATTCTGAAAGCAAATGAGGAAACTCATACAGTACATTGAAATGAAGTTTCGGTGCTTTAAGGAATCCAACTAATTCCTCAAATTTATTTACTTAATATACAAAAATAGAACTCTAATATGGTTTAAACTTCGAGAGAAACTAGGACATTCGTAGCAGTTAGACTTAGTGGTTTATTTTCAAATACTTTCCTGTATCCATGCATATTAAATAGGGGTATTGTACTATCATCTTTATTTTCTTTGTTTTTTCTAAGCCTTACTCTACCTGTTTCTTTCTCTTTCAAACCACAAAAT
Source organism: Staurois parvus (assembly GCF_062004578.1). Taxonomy (NCBI): domain Eukaryota; kingdom Metazoa; phylum Chordata; class Amphibia; order Anura; family Ranidae; genus Staurois; species Staurois parvus. The sequence continues at coordinate 140,517 of NW_028317993.1, forward strand.
ACAAATGGTATATTTAAAAGTAATTGTCAAATTTATCTTCAGAAAATGATAAATATATTTGAATTACCTAAAGAGAAATTAAAGTGTTACTAAATTCACAACAGTAAAATCAGTCTGTATATGCAGTAATATATGCAGTAAAACATGCTTGTTATACTCACTGTGAAACCTAAAGGGTTAATCCTGCGCATTGTGTAAAATGACTGTTTGATCCTGTCTTCTCTGATCCTCCCTTCTTCTACTGTCCCCAATCTATCTACTAATAGTACAGAGCTCTAGGAGTCACTCTGCACATGCTCAGTTTAGTGTGTATTGCTAGAGAGTTTTACTCTTCTTTGGTAAGGTGATGTGATCAGCATAGGGCCAATCAGCGCTGTCCAGACACAAGGTCAGGGGTTATGCAGCCTCATTGGACAGTCAGAGGAGAATGAAAATTCCTCCTACAAGCTTTAAACAGTGCTCAGCTGGACACAGATAGAAGTCACAATACTGTTATATACTGCTGATGAAAAAAGGTATTTATTAATTTATATTTAGTAAAATCATCGCATTTCCATGTTGTGTGTACTGTGGGAGACCAGATATAGTGAATGCAGGGTCACAAATTTTGGGCTGTCCCCAGAAAAGTAATGGGGAAATTTTCCAATGGTGACACTAGTTCTGGTGACCTGGAAGTCCCCAAGGAATTCCCTTAATCTGAAGGGATTTCCTCTCACTTCCTGTTTGGCTATGGGACAGGAAGTGAATGGAAATCTCTGCAATGGGACACAGACTGCAAAAAGACATCTGACAGGGGTTATAACCCTCCCTTACTCTATCAAAAAATGGAAAAAAAGTTTTACCTATAGTTCTGCTTGATGACATGTGATCAGTCTGCTGCAGGCAAGAGGAAGCTTTTCCCCAGTCTCCTCTCCCCTAGTGATCAAAATGCAACATTGTAACTTTGTAGGTGAGAGGCTGCAGGTCACCAGGATTTATATGATTGTGTCATTTTTGAGAAAGCATCTCAAACCAGGAAGTATATGGTAACCCTGGATGATGACTAAACAAAGATGTCCCCTGTGTTAACCACTTGCCTACCAGGCAAATTCTGACATTTCACTCCTACATGTAAAAACCATAATTTTTTTTGTTAGAAAATTGCTCAGAACCCCCAAATATTATATATTATTTTTTAAACAGAGACCCTAGAAAATAAAACAGTGGATGTTACATTTTTCTATGTCACACTGTATTTACGCAGTGATTTTTCATACTCTTTTTTTTTAAAATATACTTTAATGAATTTTAATGCAAAAAAAACAATATATAACCTATTTTTTGGTAAAATATAAAAGATGATATTACACCGAGTAAATAGATACCTAACATCTAAAATTGTGAATACTTATGAAATGGCGCCAAACTACAGTACTTAAAAATCTCCATAGGCGACACTTTAAAAATGTTACTGTGCTAGAATTATTGCTCTCGCTGTAAAGTTTGCAGCAATACCTCACCTGTGTGGTACGAACACTGTTTACATATGCAGGCGCAACCTACGTTTGTGTTTGTTTCTGCATTCTTTATTTTTATTTTTACATTGTTACTGGGGTCATTTGGGGTCAATAAGACCCCAGATATCTCCTTTGCCCTGGAAAGCATGATTTTAAAAAATGATGTCACTTTCCGTCTCCCAGGATCATAGAGACAGCTCTATGGCAGCCCAATGGCAATGCCGGATCAGATACTGGGCTCCATAAAACACATGGGAGAGTCCAGAGAAGCACCAGTGGGCACCAGGGGGGGGGGTCCCCTCCTACTGCCCGTAAAAGCAATCAAGTGGATAATCAGCTACTAGGATGGCTTTTACAAAAGAGGGAATCACTGGCTGAAAAGAAAGATACCAAGAGGATGCCTGTAGCTGCAGGCATCATCCTGGTATAGTGGATGAAAGTTAAGTACGTCCATAGACGTCCAACTTTTGCGCTTAGAAGCACTTTAGGTTTACATGTTATGTAGCATGCATGCAGTTACCATGAAAAATGTAGGGCGCTGATTCAAGTCTAAAACACTCGTAAAATCAGAATTGTTTCAGCCTTCTAGTTCACCATTTGGTAAAATAGATGACTGTGGTACAATGTGTTTCAGAAGTCTCTCTCTTTTCTTTAAAATTACCCTGTCTCTTTACAAAATGTTTTAAAAAAAGGCATACCTGTAAAAGAAGATATAACTGTAGTACCCTCCTAGGTAGCTAGGGGGAGCTGGAGGAATAGTCAGAGGGGTCAAATTTTGGTTCCTACTACTGGCATAGCCACTGATAAAGGGGTACCCCCGGCCCTCCTGACAGGTGTGCAGGTGTGGGAAAGTGGCCCTGAATGCTCACTGTCTGTGTTCAGGGCTGTACACCTGCACCTATATGCCTGTCAAATTAGGACCTGCAGCATTTCCATAGTGTAACATAGGTTGCCTGCAATCGGCTCCAAGTGGCTCCAGCCACATAAACAAACCACTGATTCACACTCTACAGGCCACAGCACCCATGAGAATGAGCCCCAAGACCTCAATTACACACACAGCTTTATTTATTAACTCAGTACAGTTTTATCATTTAGATTTTAGAATTTTTTTGGGCTTGTGTATATTAATAACGTTTTCAGTGTATTTTTACCGTAAATATAATTTTGATTTTTTTTCTGGCGGGGGGGGGTGGGGGGGTGGGCCTGTCAGGTAGGCTGTACAGGGCCCCATGATATCTAACTACTACTGACTACTGGTACATAGTTCCAGGGAGTTGTCTTCAGTTTTACAGTTCCTCGGGCATCCCATGTACCCCTCATCCCCATCTAAGTTATTTACTCCTTAATAATATAAAAAAAAAAACAAGCTCAAGGACTGTTTACTGTCTCTGGAATGCAAGTCTGGAAGGAAATGCGTGTTGCCTGGCTGTGCAGGACTATAGGGGGACCCAAATCTCTAGCAACTCCTAAGGGGGTAGTCCTACATAACAAACTCACCTTTCTGATCCTGAGAACTCTTCTGCTGAAGTCCACACTGACAGTGACAGAAAGTGTTAATCTTCAAGGTTCCTTGCTGTCCTTTTTCAAACAAACTTCCCTTTTTGACATATACAGTCTAGCTCGCGATTGTTTCCCATCTCTTTTTATGTTGAGTTCCAAGTCTCTTTTCTTGTGGTGTATACATTTTTTTCGGTTCTCTTGACATCACAATGGAACTCCTCCCTCCTGCAAACTTCTGGTAGAGAGGCAGTGACAAATCTTAACGTTTGTTATACGAGGTCGCTGAAGGAAGACTAAAGGGCTAATGTGTATCTCTGGACTACCATAAACCAGGTATGACAGTAGACTGGTACTGCAGGTAGACATGGGGGGGATTTACTAAACCTAATCCACTTAGAATCTGGTGCAGCTGGGCATGGTAGCCAATCAGCTTCTTACTTCAGCTTGTTCAATTAAGCTTTGTCAATAAAACCTGGAAGCTGTTTTTATGCAGAGCTGCACCCAATTTTGCACCCTCCAGTTTTAGTAAATAACCCCCATAGTGTGGTCATAGATGTGCAACTATCTCCCTGGGAAACCATGCGTTCATCCTTCAACATGCTGGGACCCTTCACTTAAGCCCGGGTTCACACTGATGCGGTGCAGAATTTGTAGCGTTTTCTGTGCGAATTCCGCACCGCTTCAGAATCGCACCCCGTTCATGCGAACCACTGCGGGTGTGTATGTTAAGTTAACAACACCCCGAAAAGCGGTCTGCAAACCATGGTGCAATGTGCAGAATTGGATCACATAGGTGTGAATACCCATGCTATCCGATTCTAGTGTGGACCCAAAAAAGGATCCTGTACATTTTTGGTGCGGATGCGTTACAATTAGAGCCATACAAAATGTATGGCTCCAACCGCAACGCACACAAGTAACATGTGATTTGCACAGGAATGTGGTGCGGATCCTGTGTGAATCACATGCGATATACCACACCGCATATATGTGAACCCAGGCTAAGTGTTCTGCTACCCAACCTATAAACCTAGAAATCTGAAAAATATCCATATGGCAAGGAGTGCTTCCAAAGTTGGATTCACTCATAAGTGCCTCCTAGGGTAACCCTAAATAGCCTGGTCCTGAACTGAGCATTTCATGTACCCTTCACTGCAGGGGCAAGATGAGGATTTTTATGGTGAACCTTAGGTATAATCTGTACATATGTATTCTTGAAATGAAAATCAAAATCTATGCTGCAGCAGTGACTTCTTACAAAACATATCCTGATATGTATCACAACCTCCTATTATTTGTGTGTTTATTGCAAGGAATAGCTATTAGGAGGCTCCCAGGTCTGCTTACAAATTCTGTGAAGTCTTACTCATCATACTTGCTTACTAACCAAATGATACAAGTTCTGTATACACAATGGTACCTTATGGCAAGTGATAGCCCTTGTAATGGCCCTTGCAAGTGGGTGGAGCAGGGAACTCAGGTGCTAAGATTTAATTGAAATAACTTAATGAGAAAAACATATGTAAATGTTGAGTTATTCAGCCTAATAGCATGCAAGATCTCAAGATGAAATGGTTTTAAGAGAACAGTACCTAATTCAGTATGATCTTCATAAAATTACAGTGGGGAAAAAAATTCTTTGATACTCTGCAGAATTTGTAAAATAAGTATTTGATCCCCAAGCAAAGCATAATTTTGTACTTAGTGGAGAAACCCTTGTTGGCAAGCTCAGAATTAAGACGTTTCCTGTAGTTGGTTTCCAGGTTTGCACACATCTCAGGAGGGATTTTGGTCTACTCTTTTTTACAGATCCCAAATTTTCTGTAGGATTAAGGTCTGGAGACTGGCTAGGCAACTCCATGAGCTTAACGTGCTTCTTCTTGAGCCACTCCTTTGTTGCCTTGGCGGAATTTTTGGGTCATTGTCATGCTGGAGGACCCATCCCATCCCGCCGTGATTGACGCTGGATCTACTTTGGGGGACATTGTTTTAATAAAGGACTTGTCAAAGACCCTGTACTGTGTTTTTTTTACACCACACTTTGTCTTTTTGTGAATGAGTCGCGGGACCATGTACTGCAGACTCATTCACGTAGGGGGGGGGGGCGCCGGGATCTGGGGGCCCCCTTGTTAAAGGGGGTTTCCAGATTCTGATAAGCCCCCCACCCGCAGACCCCCACAACCACAGGCCAGGGTTGTGGGGAAGAGGCCCTTATCCTCATCGACATGGGGAAAAGGTGCTTTGGGGGGCCCCCCCCTGCCCCAAAGCACCCCCCCATGTTGAGGGCATGTGGCCTGGTATGGTTCAGGAGGGGGGGGGCGCTCGCTCCTGACCTGCCGGGCTGCATGCTCGGATAAGGGTCTGGTATGGATATTGAGGGGGACCCACGCTGTTTTTTTTTTTAAATTTCAGCGTGGAGTTCCCCCTTAATATCCATACCAGACCTGAAGGGCTTGGTATGGATGAGAGGGGGGACCCACGCTGTTTTTTTTTTTTTGGTTTATTGCGGACCTTTATTTTTACATTCAGCTGTCAAAATAAATATTATCTAGACCTTTGAAATAAGTAAAATCATTACAGAAATAATTATAAAGGATAAGAAACAAAAATAGAATCACTAAAACTACGGAAATCAAATTAGAATACATAAAGATATGCCTAGTGCTGTTTATTAAACACGGAAGACGCGCCCGAGTGTCGGCTGTCAGAGGAATCCACACAGAGATTTACTATTGGGCAGTGGCTAAAAAGCAAGCACCTGCAGAGGACGTCTAACATGTGTTCTGCACATGCGCATTTATATCGGCCAAAGACACTGCACGGGCGTCTAGATTTTCACTGTGTCGATTTCCTTTAAAAAAACGATTTTTAACACATTCTTAATTCTTAATTGGGAAATAGCAGATATTGTTTAAAGTGAAGTCCTGATATTTGGCAAAGCAAATTTCTAAGTGAACATGTCTCTGCAGTGATTTTTCATGGTGTTAGACGTGCTTCTTAGCAAGTCTGCTTTGTGAGTCTGATTCCGTGCGTGTGCCTTGTTAGTAAATTCGATTGGGAATCTGCTTATGGACGCTGCTCAATAGTAAATCTCGTTGCGGGGTAAAAGTAGACGGTCGCTCATAAAAATTAGACGTTCGCCCACGAATATGCGCCCAAGCCCAATAGTAAATCAGGGCCATAGTGTCCAGCAGATGGAACCACAGAATGCAATGTATATGTGACACACATGGAAGTGTCAGATAATAGAATCACTAATAGCTCTGGAATAAAACCACCCGGACTCATTGCCTCCTCAACAGGCAAGTAATCAGCATCTTTTTTTAGAGTGTGCTTTGGGTTATTATAGCAATGGAGTCACGTTAAAGCTTAGAATTGCATTTGCTCCACAATAAATTATACACAAAATATTCTATCATCAGTAAGGGCAGACATGGCTCACAATGACAAACCTTTTTAGTAACATTGTTCTAGGTCACCAAAGAGTCTAAGGACAGAAAATACACTTACACAGCCGGGACCTGTTGTTACTGCAGGTCTTTAAAGGTAGGCACACAGCACAGTCATGCCTTATGCAGTTCTTCCAATGGGAGATTATCTGTCTAGAGGAAGAGCAGTGGGGAACTAAGGGTTGAAAAGGGTTAATAATCGGTAAAACATAAGTTAACATACATATAAAATCCTTTATTTTATTTAATCTGGTCCACCCACTACAGGCTGCCTGCAAAGAAACTGCAGGGAGCAGATACTAGAACAGCCATCCTGCACAGGGAGAGAGTAGCAGTGACCGGTCATGCACAGAAGCAAAGTACGCAAAGGGCACCAGTATTCAACATGCTTCTTGTATTTAGAACCCATATTTAGAAGTGTACCAGTGATTGAACGGAGCGAAGGGGATAGTTAAGAAAAGGTGAGTATATGCTGTTGGGGAGGGGAATATTAAAGCAAGCATACAATTCTCTAGACAAAGCTCTATTATGAAGTAAAATGTTCCTAAAAAATTCAGTTTTAGCCTACTTAAAATGTAAAGTTGTTTTGGCCCAAAAAATAAAACCAAATCAGAAGCAGGTTGGTCCATTTAATGTAGAATTGAAGAGTCAAAAAGAAAAATCTGGCTACCAGCAGTTATTTTATGGGACCGAGAATTATAAAGTAAAGACAGTGAAAATGTAGTAATTGTTGGCTTCTGACCCCTAAGAATTGGAATGATCCTATAATTATTCTGGAATTATATTCACATCTGCAAATTTTGTTTCTTTTAAGTTCACATTTTGCAGGCACCATGGTAATAAATTCAGAAACTACAATGATTTGACAGCTTGATTGAAAAAAACATCCAAAGTAGGAAGTCACAGGTTGGAAACCTAGCACATTCAAAGCAGTGAACAAGGAGGAGAGTTTTTCAGGCGTTTTTTCAAGCTTTGATTTTTTCAGGCAATTTTAACCTTTTTTGTTTTAGCAGATTTGCAAATATTATAGGCATTTTTTTCAGGTGTTTTTCATTTTGACGTTTTTGCTGAGGCCAATAGAAATAACTGCTGTTTGAGCCTAAAATGCCTAAAACAAAATGCTCATTCCCACTATTCAGGCATTTTCCATTCAAATCTATGGAGACAAATTCTCAGATCTGCCTGAAAATTAGTGCAAGTACATTTTTCAGTGAAAGGCGTTTTATTACAGGCAACAGAATGCTCAAGTGTGAACAGGTACAATTGGAAATAATGGGATTTTACTTGTTGAGTGTTTTTGAGTATGGAGGTTCAACCTGAAAAACGCTCAAGTGTGAAAGGGTCTTAACAGCTCAGTACATGTGATAACAGCTTACCCTGACAAGTTCTCCCAACTGTACAGATTGTCATGTGATTCAGAACATTCTTTATGGTACGACAGTGGGGAAGGGTGCATACGTACATCTCACCATTGACTTGCTGCCGTCGTTGACATTTGTGTGCATGTAGCATTATCACCAACTGCTGCTGGATAAGCTTGCGATATTCTGGATCAGTAAGGGGTCTGATTTCCATTGAGGGAGATGTACCTGTGCTGGTTTCAGTGGAAAGATTTGTACCTACTGGCTGAACCGGAGACTGTAGAGGGGACTGGAGAATGGAAAGAAGATTTCCAAGACTGTAAAACATATAAGCTATAAAAACTAAAAGTGTATAAGCAATAAAGCAGAAGGCAGACATGCTCAGTATAGTGTGTAGAGAGAGCTGATAGAATAAACATTGGTTCAGACAAAAACGTAGTCACTTTGATCATAAACTGAAGATAAGTGAAGTCGAAGAAAGACAATAAACCTACAACAAAGTCTGAGCTTCAGGTTCCAAGCATTGCCTTGAATCTGTAGGGAAAGGCTAAACAAAGGAGGAACTGAGCATTTCCATTCAAATTTCTGATAGAAGCTCTTGGTTTACCCTAGATATAGAAAAGTCTTCATCATTAAACAATAAAAAACATATCAATGCAAACAGAGCCCCAGCAACCAAGACAAGGCATACAGATGAGATGCCCCACTGAAGTCACTAAAGCATTTTTTTCAATCTGTTACAAAGTTTCTTACCTGAAGAGCCTGTCAGTAACAGCACTTCCCATTGCAGGCTGACAATGCCAATCCCCTATCCATGGTTCATGATGTGGTGTTGGTCGAGGTACTTTAGTTGTGGACATCCAGCACAGGTGTCATGGAGAGGTATCAGGGAAAGGTGAGCAAGGTGTGGTGAGGGAGCAGAAGGTTCATGGAAAGGTGAGCAAGATGTGGTGAGGGAGCAGAAGGTTCATGGAAAGGTGAGCAAGATGTGGTGAGGGAGCAGAAGGTTCATGGAAAGGTGAGCAAGATGTGGTGAGGGAGCAGAAGGTTCATGGAAAGGTGAGCAAGATGTGGTGAGGGAGCAGAAGGTTCATGGAAAGGTGAGCAAGGTGTGGTGAGGGAGCAGAAGGTTCATGGAAAGGTGAGCAAGGTGTGGTGAGGGAGCAGAAGGTTCATGGAAAGGTGCAGGACACAGGTAAGTGAGATGTGGACAGGAAGCAGAGGGCTCATGGAGAAGAGACAAAGAGAGGCAAGTAAGGTGTGAGCAGGTAGCAAGAGGGTTCATTAAGAGGGGTGACAAAAGTTAGGGAAGGCAGGAAAAGGCAAATAAGGAGGTGCCGAAGAGAGAGAAAGAGGTGTGGGCAAGCAGAAGAACATTGATTGAGATTATGGAAGAGGAATGGAGGGCAAAAATGAAAACACAGGAAGAATGCCCTTATGGTCAATAATATAGGACAGAATTGAACAAGTTGTGGTCAGGCAGCAGGGGCTCATGGAGAAGTGTTGGGAAGATGTGGATGTGGTGTGGTCAGGCAGCAGAGGGTTTATGAAGAGATGTGGGTAAGATGTGAACAAGGTGTGGACAGGCAGTATTGGGAGGTGTGGTCATGCAGCAAAGGGTTCATTATGAGGAGACAGATAGAGGTGAGCGAGTGGAAACAACAGAAAAAAAAGAGGGCGCACCAACGTAGTGCATTATACAAGAGATTTTAATAAAAAATACCAGCAGAAAACTGCTCACAAAGTGCTCACAAACACAGAACTAAAATACACTCTTCAAGCCACACATTAGTGGCCAAATTTGGATAGTTTCCAAAGCACAGAGGAATGTACCAGCAAAGGAGGGCTGCTTCGGGGTCCCTAACGACTGACGCGTTTCGGAGGAATACCCTTCTTCCTCAGAGCCAGAGGCTGTTCGAAGGATATTCCTTTGAGATGATTCAGCCTTCAGGGACCCCGAAGCAGCCCCCCTTTGCTGGTACATTTCAACAAGTCAGTGTAGCCCAAATCTGGGGCACAGAATTGGAGCATTATAACTAACTTTTTTCTATTGCCACTATTTTATATGCATTCTTGGGAACTTATAGCATTTGTGACATGCAACACTGGTTCATGTGTGGCATTTTCAGTTGTTTATATATCATTCTCAACAAGTTTGCGTTTCCCCACCAAATTTGTGTGTGCTGGACAATTCCACCCCACCCACGAGGTTTAGTCATAGAGGCATGTGGGCGGAGCAAATGTGTCAGAGGAGATGGCCTGGGAAGAGCCTAGGCAGAGAACATTTTCCATCCACTGATTCAGGATGCGGCACCTCTGAGTCATACTTTGTACATCCGGCCAGGACCCTTGAGTAGTGGGTTACTGGATGGGGCTGAATGGGCGCTTGGAGCGGTGCTGTAAGAGACTACATAGGGTCACACAGAAGCAACCACTCAGTGTGGGGGGAATGAGAGACTGGTAAAATAAAAACAAAACATGCCATCAACAACTTAATATGTTTCCCCTTCTAAAGCATCACATTAAGGCCTCATGCACACAGGGTGTTTTTGCAGCCACTTTTAGGGGTGCTTTAGTGCTTCCAAATGGCCCTCTATGTAGTCCTATGTGTCCATGCACACATAGACTTTTAGAAGCTTTTAGTTGCAGTAGCGTTTACTAGCAGAAAAAAAAAATCCAGGGCCAGTGTGTCCAGAAGCAGCAGTGTTTTGGCTGAAAAAAAATGCTTGTCGCAGCTAAACACATCTAAATGCTAGGCATGTCTAGTGCTTGAGTGTTAATTCATTTCAATGGCCAGAATAAATGATCATTCTGGCCAATGAAATGCGATTTTAGAAGTGCCTAAACGCTTGTAAAAGCGTTAGATACTTTTACAAGCATCAGGCTTTTATTATGCAAAAACGCTGCTGCCATGAGGACAGCTTCTAGGAGAGTTTTTTAAATGTCTTGTGTGCATGAAAGATACCCTGTGACAGTTGCAAGGAAAAAAAAACAAACTAATAAATAAAAACATATCTGAAAATATCAGGTTGTGCATGACTTTCGATTTTTTTTCTTCTACTAAAATCTATATTCCAGCACCTACTTGTTAAATCTCGGACAGAGTGGCCTATTCATAACAGTGGGTAAATCCCATTCATAGTCCAGGCCTCCTGGAATCCTTGTCTGTAAGTGCAATATCCAGAAGTCTTCCCACTTACAGAGAAGTCTGAAGATGTCACCTCCCATTCTTTCTATGCCCTGTATTTATAAGACTGTGGGGTCACCCCCATGCACGCCCATAAAATGTTTAGCCACATTTGTGGAGAGATTTTTTTCATTGTTATAGATGTGATTATGGAGACAATCCCACAGTCTTCTACTAGTCCACCCACATATGACCATTTGGAAACTCGGGCACTGCCCAAGGGCCCGGGGTCAGTAGGGGGCCCCATGAGATGCCCCTGGTACCTTTTTTATAGGCTTTTTTGAGTTTGGGCAAGGACACAGGGGCCCCATGATCCCCTATTGCCCAGGGCCCCATGAGTTGTCAGTCCGCCCCTGTATGGTACTGAGCAAACCTTGCATGTTATCAGACAACGCACTGAGTGTTGAAATTAATAACGATTTTTCTTTTCCATTTTTTGCCATTTACAGTAGACTCAATCTCTTTGTGTCTAACAATATGGGGACAACAAAGGAACCTGTCCCCACCATATCTTTAATTACCTTTTAATTGGAGTCCTGCCCTTAAAGGAAAGTAGCTGAGGGAGAGAAATATCCCTACAGAAAGGGCTCACTGAGAGACAGTTTTAACCCCCCCAGATAAAATTTGGGCATATGTATCCTCCTCATACAATACTGGTAGGTGTCGTTCCACAATGTTTTAGTCTTTTTAAACTCTATGCTGCATGTTGTGAAGAACATGTATCAATTCCTGTCTTATAACAGAGATTTCATATCTTCCTGCTCTTTTCAATGATTTTTCAGGGTACTCACACTGACAGAAAAAAATAACACATTCATGCTGCTTCTTTGTTGAATTCATCCTCATCATCACAAATCCTGCACAGTGAGAAACTGATGTACCCCTATGCCACTAATGGTGTCACCTGGGTGTCCAGATCCCTATATACAGTTGTGTTCAAAATAATAGTGTGTTGAAAAAAGTGAATAAAGCTCAAAATCCTTCTAATAGCTTTTATTTCCATACACACAAATGCATTGGGAACACTACACATTCTATTCCAAATCAAAACATGAAGAAAAATATATCAAATTTGTGTTGTTCCTCTAAAAAAATGGAAGAAAAGTGAATATTAGACTGTTCAAAAAAATAGCAGTGTTTGTATTCTTCTTTACAAACTCAAACATTCACTATGTAAACTGAAAAATGTTTGAAGATTTTGCTTTCCTTTGAATCACTTAATGAATATTTAGTTGTATAAGCACTGTTTCTGAGAACTGCTGTACATCTGTGTTGCATGGAGTCACCCAACTTCTGGCCCCTGTGATCAGGTATTCCAGCCCAGGATGATTGGACTACATTCCACAGTTCTTCTCTATTTCTTGGTTTTGCCTCAGAAACTGCATTTTTGATGTCACCCCACAAGTATTCTATCGGATTAAGATCCGAGGATTGGGCTGGCCACTCCATAACGTCAATCTTGTTGGTCTGGAACTAAGATGTTGCATGTTTACTGGTGTCTTTGGGGTCGTTGTCTTGATGGAACACCCATTTCAAGGGCATTTCCTCTTCAGCATAAGGCAGCATGACCTCTTCAAGTATTCTGATGTGTTCAAACTGATCCATGATCCCTGGTATGTGATAAATAGGCCCAACACCGTAGTATGAGAAACATCCCCATATCATGATGCTTGCACCACCATGCTTCACTGTCTTCACAGTGTACTGTATCTTGAATTCAGTGTTTGGGGGTCGTCTGACAAACTGTCTCCGGCCACTAGACCCAAAAAGAACAATCTTACTTTCATCAGTCCACAAAATGTTGCGCCATTTCTCTTTAGGCCAGAAAAAGTGCTCTTTGGCAAATTGTAACCTCTTCAGCACGTCTTTTTTTCAACAGTGGGACTTTGCGGGGGCTTCTTGCAGATAGCTTGGCTTCACATAGGCGTCTTCTAATTGTAACAGTACTCACAGGGAACTTTACACCTTCTTTGATCTTCCTGGAGCTGATTGTTGGCTGAGACCTTGCCATTTTGGCTATTCTTCTATCCATTCAAATGGTAGTTTTTCACTTTCTTCCACGTCTTTCAGGTTTCGGTTGCCATTTTAAAGCATTTGCGATCATTTTAGCTGAGCAGCCTATCATTTTCTGCACTTCTTTATATGTTTTCCCCTCTCCAATCAACTTTTTAATCAAGGTACGCTGTTCTTCTGAACAATGTCTGGAATGACCCATTTTCCTCAGAATTTCAGAGAAAAATGCACTGTAACCAACATGTACAACATTTACTGCCTTCCTTCCTTAAATAAGGGCAATAATTGCCACCTGTTTTTCAAAGAATGAATGACCTGACTAATAGAACTCCACACTGCTATTATTTTGAACATGCCCCTTTCAATTAGTGATTCAATTACACAGAATCAGCAGCATGCATGTCATGACTGTTGGGTCTGTTGGATTTCTGTTACTCTACTACACCTGCTAGTAAATTATTTGCCATGTAGAAATATCATTTCTACCAAAAAGAGTGATTGATCAGGTTAGTGAGGTCTGACTGCTATTATTTTGAACACAACTGTATATCACTGACATCTGTACACTCAGTGTTTTATATAGGGAATAGAAGTCAGTGTACAGACATCAGTGTTATATATAGGGAATAGCAGTCAGTGTACAGACATCAGTGTTATATACAGTGCCTTGAAAAAGCATTCATACATCTTGAAATTTTCCCCATTTTGTTATGTTATGTTTGTCATGTTACAACCAAAAACGTAAATGTATTTTATTGTGATTTTATGTGACAGACCAACACAAAGTGGCACATAATTGCGAAGTGAAAGGAAAATGATAAATGGTTTTTAAAATTTTTTACAAATAAATCTGTGAAAAGCATGGCGGCATTTGTATTCAACCCCCCCTGAGTCAATACGTTGTAGGACCACCTTTCAGCTGCAAGTCTTTTTGGGATGTTTCTTCTAGCTTTGCACATCTAGAGAGGGTCATTTCTGCCCATTCTTCTTTGCAGAATAGCTCAAGCTCTGTCAGATTGGATGGAACAGCAGTTTTCAAGTCTTGCCACAGATTCTCCATTGGATTTAGGTCTGGACTTTGACTGGGCCATTCTAACACATGAATATGCTTTGATCTAAACCATTCCATTGTAGCTCTGGCTGTATGTTTGGGGTCATTGTCCTTCTGGAAGGTGAACCTCCGTCCCAGTCTCAAGTCTTTTGCAAACTCTAACAGGTTATCTTCTAAGGTTGCCCTGTATTTGGCTCCATCCATCTTCCCATCAACTCTGACCAGCTTCCCTGTCCCTGCTGAACATGATGCTGCCACCACCATGTTTCACAGTGGGGATGGTGTGTTCAGGGTGATGTGCATTGTTAGTTTTCCACCACACATAGCATTTTGATTTTAGGCCAAAAGGTTCCATTCTGCCCTATCTGACCAGAGCACCTTCTTCCACATGTTTGCTGTGCCCCCCATATGGCTTCTCGCAAACTGCAAATGGGACTTCTTATGGCTTTCTTTCAACAATGGCTTTCTTCTTGCCACTCTTCCATAACAGCCATACATGTAGAATGCACGACTAATAGTTGTCCTGTGGACAGATTCTCCCACCTGAGCTGTGGATCTCTGCAGCTCCTCCAGAGTTACCATGGGCCTCTTGGCTGCTTCTCTGATGAATGCTCTCCTGTAAGTTTAGGTGGATGGCCATGTCTTGGTAGGTTTGCAGTTGTGCCTTACTCTTTTCATTTTCGGATGATGGATTGAACAGTGCTCCATGAGATGTTCAAAGCTTGGGATTTTTTTTTTTATAACCTAACCCTGCTTTCAAGTTCTCCACAATTTTATCCCTGACCTATCTGGTGTGTTCCTTGTCCTTCATGATACTGTTTGTTCACTAATATTCTCTAAAAAAAACTCTGAGGGCTTCACAGAACAGCTGTACTTATACTGAGATTAAATTACACACAGGTGGACTCTATTAACTGTTTACTGAAACTTTTGAAAAAAATATATATTTCTACTTTCTGCTATAAAATATATCCAATAAAAAATTAAAAAAATAAAATGTCTTCATAAATTTTGGGCCAAAATGTATTCTGCTACATGTCTTTGGTAAAACTTTCTTTAATTTCTATAATAAACATTTATTTTGAACATAGTGTAGAGAAATTCTGTGACAAACACATGTAATGCGGTCACTACAATATGTAGGTGGGGCTTTGTGTGAGTGTGGCTTGAGTGTGGGCAGGGACACAGATTGCCCCATGATCTCCTATTGCCCGTTGGCCCCATGAGTTGTCAGTCCGCCCCTGGCCCCCCTACTACATAAAGAGAATACAGAGCACCTCCACACAAACACACAGACACAGGTCTCCCCTCAGGCTCTCACATTTCAGTTCTCAGCTCTCCAGTCACACATAGCTCTCCCTCCTTTCTCTCATTGTTACACCCTGGGTTCTTTTACTGGTTCAGAAAGTATCCTCCTCCTCGATGATCTATCAGACAGACACCCCACCATGTCCTCTGCCCCAAACACTATCATACACATGGCACGGATGGATATGGAGCAGGGTGCAGGTAACCAAATGTGATTTCTCCTGCGCTCCGGGACCCAGGCCGGTGGTGAGTAGATGAAATCAAAACTCCAAAAAAGCAACCACCGGAGTATACAAGGTCGTGCAGCTCCAAACCAAGGCTGGGGAAGCCCGAACAGAACTGTGAAGTGAAACAACAAGAAGCGCACCAACCTTGTGCATTACCTCAGTAACCAAAATGTATTTAGTAAAAGAATGGTACTCACAAACAGCGAATAAAAACAGCTAAGCTCTGAGGAAGAAGGCATGACCTTCGAAACGCGTCAGCTGTACTGAGTGCCTACCCCCATGATGGGATTTGCGCTGGCCTCTTGCCTTTGAAGTCCCTTGGAGGACTTACATGCCTGTGTTTATTCGCTGTTTGTGAGTACCATTCTTTTACTAAATAAATTTTGGTTACTGAGGTAATGCACAAGGTTGGTGCGCTTCTTGTTGTTTCACTTCGCAGGGTGCAGGTGCCAGGGGCAGGTTAGTTGGGGGCCCCATGACAGGCTCCTGAAAGGATGGGGCAGAATGGATGGAGTAAGTTGGCTCCGTGTACAGTCCTGAGAGGAGAGGACAGAGACTGAGTGAGTCCCGCTGTCAGAATCCAATGGCACAATGCGGAGGATTCCTCCATCCACCTCGCTTGTGTCGACTGGGGAATCTGTTTGTTTTTTTGTTTGGCCCTCTGATTAAAGTAAAAATGAAACCCACTGTAATCACTTTCTAACCTTCATTATGAAATTTAAATGAAATAGGTGAGTGTTTACTAGGAGATGGAAAGATCAGTTTACTTACAATGTGTTGTCTTGGAATTTTTCAGGACACTCCCGAATTTGGACAGGATTACAATGTTGGTATAACACAGTGTACCAGAAATACAAATCCAATAAACCACCAGAAACTAATGAAGATATTGAAAATTGCCTAGAGAGCTACCAAAACCTCAGTCTGTCCTCTACATACACTGTGGGAGACATTTAACAATTTTGCTAAAGCAAAGTAAGGCTAAAGCATCTCCCATCAGGAAGCTGTCATTATACTTGGTCAATCGTGGTCAAAAGTGGTCGAGGCATTCCCCACGCATATACGTGCTTATGATTGGCCAAGCACAATGGCAGCTTCCTGATGGGAGGGGCTAATTGGGACATGTTGCAGGAGCACCACGCCCAAGTAGTAACATATAACAAAATGGGTTTGGCTACAAAAGGACTTTAGAGGTTCTCATGGAATACACACTTAAAGCGGGGTTCCACCCATTTTTAATACTTTATCTTATTATGTAGTCCCTGTGAAATAAAGCACAAGTTGAATATTTGTTTTCTTCATTATACATACCTTTTACTATTTCAATACCGGGCAATTTTACACCTTCCTGCCCAGGCCATTTTTCACGTTTCAGCGCTCTCACACTTTGAATGACAATTGCGCGGTCATACAACATTGTACCCAAACTAAAATGTTATCATTTTCTTCACACAACTAGAGCTTTCTTTTGGTGGTATTTAATCACTGCTGGGGTTTTTATTTTTTGCTAAATTAACAAAAAAAGACCAAAAATTTAAAAAGAAAAACACGTTTTTCTTTGTTTCTGTTATAAAAGTTTACAAATAAATAATAGTTCTTCATAAATTTAGGCCAAGATGTATTCTGCTACATGTCTTTGGTGAAAATAACCCAAATTAGGATGTATTTTTTAGTTTGTAGGAAAGTTATAGAGTTCACAAACTATGGTATAGATCTGAAAATTGATCAATCCTGAAGTACTGACAGCCAATCTAATTTCTTGAGGTCCAAGAATGTCAGAACAGTACAGATACCCCCCAAATGACCCCTTTTTGCAGAGTAGACAGTCCGACGTACTTCATAAGAGGAATGGCGAGTTTTTTGAAGTTGTATTTTTTTTGTCATAATTTTTCGGAAAATGAAAAAATTAAAAAAATGATTTTCACTATTTTTTTTACATACTGTCACCAGTGCAGTACAGCATCATCATATAACTGGCATGGCGGTGAACAGGGACACTGACTGGTGACAGTATGAAAAAAATATATATATATTTTTTTTTTATTTTTTTTATTACATTTTTTTTTTATTTTTTTTAAGATTTTGTTTTCATATTTTACTATGACCAAAGTAGTAAATGTTACCATAGTAACATTGTACTATTTTGGGGAAGTGATCAGTATTTTTTTTTTTTTTTTTTACACAATTTGCTTATAGCAAAGAATTACTTTGCTATAAGCAAGCATTTACCTGAATGAAATCGACTCATTCAGGTTTTTTTTTTTTTTTTTTTGTGCTTAGCTGTGATTTGGCCACAGCTAATCACATGACATGTGCATGTGACCTGCTGTGACCATTCACAGCTAGGCACTAGTATACAATGGATGGCATGAATGAAGCCATCCATTGTATACAACTGTCATGTGACCTGCTGTGATTGGTCACAGCAGGTCACATGGTACCGGCAACGGGGGCCGGTACTCAGATCTGTCATCGGCCGTGTCCGAGGTACACGGACGGTGACAGATCGCGCCACTGCGCGGCTCTGCAACCGCGCAAACTGCGCATGTGCGGGAGCACGCCAAATGGCGTGCACCCGGAAAGCTGAAGCATTTTTGCGGCCGCCAAATGGCTATAGGCCGGGCGGCTAATGGTTAATCCACTGCAAGCCTGCAGTTCCGGTCCCGACCACCTAGGCGATGACGTTGTAAGGCGATTTGCAAAGGTCTCCTGGGATGTCATTTCCTGTATCTCAGGAGTCCTTTGGTTTCCTGTAATCGCGGGACTTGCAAATGGGAGGTGTTTTGCGCCATTTTACCGGAGTTCATGATATATTCCCTTCCTTGCAGTGCAGTGCTGTACAGGTTGCCTGACGGGGGGCGGGAACTTCATCCGTCCCCACCATTGTTATGGCAACCTGTACTGCACACGTTGCGCTGAGCAGTGTCTGTACTGCGCATGTGTGAGAACGAGTGGTGCATGCTGGGATAGCTAGCAGCACGATTCCAGGAAATAAATACCTGCGGGCTTCAGATGCCCACAGCCATCATGGCGCCTGCCTGCTTCTGAGATCCTGGTAAATGTTTACGATTTTCTAAGTAATTACAATGCTTTTAATATTGAGTTATTCCAATTGTTAATGCTATTTGTAAGGTCATTGTGGATCTGTTTTTAACAAAACATTTTTAGGGGGACTGGAGCTGCGCTTTAACGCAACATATTGTAAAAAATGTGGTAACCCCCTATAAAGTTTATCAATTCAAAAGATTAAAAAAACACTCAAATTCTTGTTAAAAACAATCATGGGGAAAGGTTAAGAGAAATCCTCTGCAGAACTGTGCCACCCTAATACAGCTAAATATAGACAATTATAAATATCTCATAGTGGTTATCACCAACGTATTAAAACCGGGCAAAAGTCCTTACAATAGATGAGCATATGGTTTGTTGAGCGTGGCTAAATTCGCAGACAATGTCTCAACACGTTATGTAGGAATTAAGACCTGCTTCTTCAGGAAAAACTGTGCCGTGGGAGAGGAGGACAGGCCTTGCAATTGATGGGATGATAGTTGGCTTCTAACCTCTATCTGGTAATCATTGCCTCATTCACTCCTATTATTCTGGGCAGCCCTGTGCAGCTTGGGGTGAGCTCTCAACATTGTGTCTGCTGTAATGTTGCTTTGTGATGGTCTCCATTATGTTTTAGAATTTGGTTGAGCTAGGCGTATATAGTGATGCACTAGATGTGATTTCTCTCTGGGAATATTTTCCTGGTGGTTTTGAACTAGGATCCAAACATGCCTTAGCTCATCCTAAACAGAAACGGTGAAACAGATTTGGAGACAGATTTACTACAAGGTTACTCCTTAGAGAACATTAAACCTTTGTGTAACATTTCTCTTACATTACATTAAGATTACATTAAGATCCACCCAACTAGTACATAGTATAGTGTTATTTTCCTTTGAGGTTCCCCAAAAACTTCCTTTTTTGATTTCCTCTTTCTTTAGTCCTTCTCTTCAGTTTCCCTGAATATCCACTCAGGGATTATACCTTGAGCATGTCAGAGATTGAAATCTGTGGGACTACATGTCCCATGTTTCACTGTGCACTGCCCATAATGTGCATGCTTTGCCTGAACACAGCACAGTAAGGTATGCTGCTACAGTTCTTCTTACTGTTTCATGGAGTGTGTAATGATGCTTCACTTCTTAAATTCTTGCAGGCAGAGGGTAAAGGCACTTTATGTGTAAGCCCCACTCAGGACAGAGTTTGGGATTCTGATTGGTCAGGGCTGGCACGTGACTGCTTTGACCAATTGGAATCACTCTCATTCGTCCCAACATCCTTAAGAAAAGAAGGGGAAGAAAATGGCACATTTCAAATCCCTGGACCAGCGCACTGGCTGCACGGGCAATGAAAGCTAATCCACCAAAGTATGTAGCGGGAACCAGGGGGGTGGGGAGGTTGCAGTGTGTTAGTTAGTTATCCTTTTTTTGTGCAAAGGTGAACTTACACTTTACATTTTTTAAAAAAATCTATGGTTTGTTGGAAAACTTTTGTCGGTCGGCAGCTCAAGCCCCTGATCAGTGTATTCAGGGGATAAAGGCCCTTTAAGTGTAAGCCCTGCCCAGGAGACGTGTTGGGGGGTTGAGTCAACGTTTGGCATATATATTGCCCCTGCAGGAAGGGAGAAGGGTCTGAAGGGGAGATAGTGACCTGGCAATAGCAACATGTGAGGCTACAAGGGTTTAGAGAAATACCCTGATAGGCCCCAGGCTGCTCCTGAGAGAAGTGGGTCTGAGCTATGGACAATTATTTTTGGGACTGAATCTGCGAAGGTTGTGCTGTACCCACCGTGTTCATACTAGAGTTGCCAGAGTTTGTGGGGAGAGGTAGAAGGAAAAAGAATTGGAATGGTTTTGTACACAGGAACTGCTTTGTACCACTTTAACCACTCTTATATTATTTTAGTTAAGCATCTAAAATGGCTGACCGTATGGACAATCGTTGATTAACAAAAATGCCAAGTATTCTTTGGAGTAGGCCTCAGACCAGGATTATGTGAGTAGCCAAGATGAAGGAATTCCTCCATAATTCAGGTGTTTGGTACCCCATCTCGATCATGTTTCAGGAAGGGAATGGGTGGTGCCCTGGCCTGGCATGACAGTTATTGGTGGCCAGCCAGGAACTGCTTACACTTGGCGTAGTTGACAGGGTAGGATATGTTGCCACCAAAGGAGAATATATCAGCTTTGCTAGTTGGGGCTTGATTGAAAGGCGGAATCAAAGGGGCAGTGGAAAGAACGCAGCAATTTGTCAGGTCATGTGGTTAAAGTGGAAAGCAGGTTTCTGCTACCTTGGAAAAGAGCTACTTAGGATGAGGTTTGGCCCTGTATGGTGGGGGAACTACAGTGGACAGTGGGCTGAGGTTCCTGCACAACAGAGGACTGCCTTTGTGCCATCATGATGTTAGGGAATCGCAGGTACCACTGTAGCCACAGTGTGGGAAGTGTCATATGTATCTGTTTGAAACCCTTCCAGATCCTGAGAAACCAAAATATCTAGCCATACCTTGGGAGGAGGACAGTGTAGCAAACTAACTCATCAGAGTTGGAGCTGAGTTCTCCTTTTACATTTTTTCTCTTTTTATTCAAGATATTTCTCATTCCTCAGCCTCATTTCCTACCCCCCCCTGCAGTCCTGAGAGGCAAACGTTATCTTCTGACAGATGGTGTGGGTCAACCAGGTTAAGACATCCCTGGTTGGGTGCCAGTTGTCTGGGGAAACATGTAACCTTTCTCACCTACGTCTGATAAGGCAGCATTTCTAAGAGAATTGGGAAGCACTGACCCCAAAACTGTGTAAGCCCCCACATCATAAAACAGATAATAGCTTCTCTCCAGGACTTAAAAGAGAATTGAACATTCCTCAGGTCAACTGTGTGTTTCATGTCATGGATTATGAAGCTGTTAGTTTTAACTGAGTTTCCCACTGACCACTCCCAAAACTTGTAGTAAGAGCCCCCCTCCCCTTTGAGAGGGACTTTTAAGAAGAGAAAAGCTAGTTTAAGATACACACACATCTCCCAGTGAACATCGTAACAAAAGGAGATCAAAGAATCACCCTGCTCTGCAACTTGAATCTGCAAAACCAAGGCAAGGCACGTAACTTAACCCCGTAATCTCTTTCCTATTATCTTGCTGCTGTGTCTTTATATACATATATATATATATTTGTGACATCTCTTTGTAAATATTTTATTGCACCTGTTTGACTCTTTTAGTAATAAATCTTTCTTTCTGAAAGTATTAAACTGTTTTTCAGTGCTTACCTGCAATTCACGAATTCCTGCCTTTTGAAGAGAGGCTACTGTGTTTGTTTACTCCCTGCCCAATTGACCATATTGGACAGGTGACTTTTCAATCATTATAGTGTATTTCTGACAGAGTCCGTCTTCTCTGTACATTTCAAGACGGTGGTGGCAATGTGAAGGGCTAGTGGTGTAATTAACCTGACCCAGTAACAAGCGCATTCAGGCTGCAGGCGGCACCGATTGTAGCCCATTAGGTGGACAATCGCTGTGCAGGGTGCGGCTGGGTGGGGCCTTGTTACGCGCGTCACACCACGGTTTTAGATAGGCCGGTCCTTCGGTCACGAGTTTGGTGAGAAGGTCTGGTGTCTGATGCCGTGGGCGTGATGTATTACTGTTAGTCACGGTCGTGCGATTGTCGCATGTTGGTGGCGGCGACCGTGGATCCGTGACAGACGGAGCCTAGGAAGAAATTTTGGTTGGCAAGGGGTCAGGGGTTGGATCAATAGTAACAGACCCCCTGGGCTCTCCTTGTTCCTAGTCATTCTGGGCTGGTGGAACAGTGGACAGCTTCCCTAATACTTTCCCAAGTGTAGTTGTGATCAGTGTGATCAAGCGTGTCCTCAGCCTCAAATACCCCACAGTTGTGAAAGTTGCAGGAATCTATAGAGGTGGTGCTGGAGAAAGATGTAGAGGAGCTGCAGGTGAAGTTAGGGTTGATTTGAGAAGGGGAGTGCTTCCCTCTGAAGGGGCGGATGACTGTTGTCAGTGGTGGTGGAGCTGATAACGGAAAAAATTTTAAAATAGTATTGGAACAGTTTTGTATGCCAGAACAGCTTTGTACCACTCTTTTTTTTTAGTAAAGCATCCAAAAAAGCCGACTGTGTTGAAAATCGTTCATTAGCAAAAATACCAAGTGTTCTTGGGAGCAGACCTCAGGCCGGGAGTACTTGAATAGCCAAGATGGCAGAATTCCTCCATAATTCAAGAAGATGGTGGGAGGTGCACTGGGCTAGCATGGCCGTTGCTGTTGGCCAACCTAAAGGAGCACTGCCACAGAATGAAACCTCACCTGACCACATTGTGTGTGTCTGTTTAAAGGAAACTCTGTCATATCAACAATGATAAATCTGTTTCAGATACTTATTCCTGTTTCAGGAAGATGGCGGGAGGTGCACTGGGCTAGCATGGCTGTTGCTGTTGGCCATCCAGAGACCTGCTGCTCTAAAGGAGCACTGCCACAGAATGAAACCTCACCTGACCACTTTGTGTGTGTCTGTTTAAAGTGAAATTCTGTCTTATCAACAATGATAAATCTGTGTCAGACATTTGTAAATCTGTCACAATTTGCTGCCCAGGATTTCAAGCACAGGGGTTGCAAAAACACAGCTAAACTGTTGCATAACAATATAGAAATGTGCCAAAATTATACAAACTAATACTTATACAGTCCGCCCCATAGAACAACTCTATATCAATATTAAAAAAAAATAAAATTAAAAAAAGTCCA
The DNA here is from genome assembly GCF_062004578.1 of Staurois parvus. Taxonomy (NCBI): domain Eukaryota; kingdom Metazoa; phylum Chordata; class Amphibia; order Anura; family Ranidae; genus Staurois; species Staurois parvus. Next base: position 163,914 of record NW_028317993.1, read on the forward strand.
AAAAAAAGTCCAACCAAATAAATATAAATCCAAAAAATTCAAAAATAAAATAAATGAAATATTCGTGACAACACTCTGGTGATTATCCAAATAAGAATATCATTTTTTTCTTTTGCTAATTAGTGTAAAAAGTGAATCAAGTGAACAAACATAATTAAAAAAGAAAAATTAGTGCAAAACACTGTGTACTGTGAATCACTCTTCCAGTGCTCCAAAACAAATCCACACTGTGCCACTTCTATTGTAGTAAGGAATATATACCCTTACCAACACTCCTCAATAAACCTGCTTTCAATATTTAATAGTATCCTATGGATGGGATCCTCCTAAAGTGCTCCCCAGATTCCACTATATTCAGTGCACTATTCCAGCAGGATTTTCCATATCTCCATATCATTGGCACCATATAGACAAAAAGCATATGAGGGACAAATAGTATAATACCGCCAAAGTAATGTACAGAAAAACACTTTATTAAAACTGCTCACATTTGAAATGATTCAAAACCGCTTTTAGATACCGTGAAAACCGCCAGGCTACTATCCAGGGAACATCCAGGGACCAACACACAGTCCTTATCCTCTTTTTCCCTTTTGCAAAATGGCCACCGGTCGACTTCCGGTTCCTGTATGCGTCTTGACGTCACAGCCCTTGACGCGTTTCATCATCGACTTAATCATAAGGGATCCCTTATGATTAAGTCGATGAAGAAATGCGTCAAGGGCTGTTTTATTTTATTTTTGAATTTTTTGGATTTATATTTAATTGGTTGGACTTTTTTTTGGACTTTTTTTAATTTTATTTTTTTTTGAATATTGATATAGAGTTGTTCTATGGGGCGGACTGTATAAGTATTAGTTTGTATAATTTTGGCACATTTCTATATTGTTATTTCATATCTTCAAGGGTGAAGGTTTTATTTGTGCTATGGGGATTTAAGTTTTGTTGTATATTGATTTTCTGAATTTGTCACTTATTATATTTGAGGAAGTGGTAGTTATAGATAAACTGTTACATAGGCATTTTATCAGGAGGTAGCCTGGTTTCCATCTAATTGTGTTGCCAATTTGTTTGATAATTGTCTCCTAATATGTCTAGGTGCCTAGTATATTATGACTGGTAATACTCCAAAAGCAGGGTAGAGAGGAATGGGGAAAGCACAGGTTCACTTTGTCCTTAACACCAAACTTAAGTCCCACCCCCTAAGCTTAAAGGAATTCTATGGTCACAGCACAGACTTTCCTTTTTTTAACATCAGTACTGTGATAGCAATACAATCAATAGTTATTTTTGACAATCCAATATAAGCTTACTTAAAAAAAATTCTGCTTTCATGTCATGAGTCCTGCCTGTCTGCTGGCCATCTCTTTCCACAATTTCTCAGATTCCCTGCATGCTTTCCAGCTGCTCCTCTGCTGCATGCTCGCCATTTCTAAGGACTACATATCCCATGGTACCTTGCTGCCTGCAAGCTGTGATTCCTGTACTGACTCCGCCTCCTGAAACTCCTCCTCTGAGAACCTCTGTAGTTCAGAAGGCAGGCTCTGTGAAATGTGTGACACAACAGTGACTATCAATAGGGCATAGCGAATTTATGTCACAGAATTCAAGCAGGGAAATGTCTGGGGATCTTTACAAAGTGAATTGAAACCTTCAAGGTTATTTAGATGAATGGGAATAGGCTAGAAATAATTGAAACACAATATGGAAATGAATATATGATTTTAAATTTTGATCATAGATATGCTTTAAGGGCTCCTACACATGGGTATCTGGGGATGAGGGGGCACGGTAAAAACAAGTGGTTCAGACGTGTTTTTTTTGCGCCCTGGCTGCTGTAATTACTGTATTGTTGTTACAATACACCTGGATGGGGCTGTACACATGCAGCATTTTTTACTTGAGGTACAGAGTTTGATAAGTAGAAGCTACTGATCTGAGACCAAGGGGCAGAGTGAGAGCTCTGCTGGCAGTGATGGTAATAAGGACTTCCATGTGATCTCAGACCAAGAGACTTCAGCATACAAACATGGGAACAGAATACATACATGATACCCCGGTTTTCTCCTGTTCTCTCTGCGTAGTTCGGACGTATTCCACTATATTACGTAGCTTCCTGTTCTTGATCAGACGAGGCCTCTTTGGGTACTTTCCTCTGCATTCAGGACAGGTATAATATATACCCCCTTCCTGGGTGTCCAGTGCAGTTACTATACAGTCATGGCAGAAGTAGTGACCACATCTCAGTGATACGGGATCCGTGTAAATGTCCAGGCAGATAGCACAGGTCAGCTCCTCTCTTATAGCAGCAGACGCCATGATGAACACAAAATGAAAGTGAAAGAATTTCTAAGAAGAACAGATGACTTCTTGGAAACCCCCCAGATACTGAGTCACTGGCCCAGGATAAGTATGGAGGAAGTAAAAATGACAGTTGCTTATCTGCGTTCTTGTCTTGAATGGGTGAAGATATTCAGCACATACTGGAAACGACAACGAATGCTGAATACTTTCAGCAGCCGACCCAAGAGATGAATGCAGATCACATGTTAAAGGGTATCTATAGTCAGGGTCACTGATAGAAATCCTGTACAGTCTACCTGATAGGGCCCCCTTTGACTCCACCCTTGATCCCACCCCTGGCCCCTCCCCTGACCCTGCCTTGAAAAAAAACTTTTTTTCTGGACCTGAATGGACATGGAGGTAGGCGGATGTAAATGGCAAGAATTCCATTTACATCCAGACTCCTGTAGACCCACATGGAGCTTTCAATTAAGGTAAGCATGAAAAACTGGCAGGTGGCCCTAATTGGAAAAGCTTGGGTGAAAGATTCTTAAAGGAGAGTCCTATCTTTGTATTTGGCAGAAAAGAATTATAAAGCTGCCCCAAACACCCCTGTTGAGCTGATGGGGCCCAGGTCTAGTACAACAAGACCGGCTGAACTGTCTTATCAGCAGCCCTGTCTATAGCCAAAGCCTTGGCTGGATGCTACGCAGTAACGCTTCTTTTGACCTTATGTGGGAGCAGGGGCGGACTGACAACTCATGGAACCCCCGGGCAATAGGGGATCATGGGGCCCAAACTCAAAAAAGCCTATGAAAAAGGTACCAGGAACATCTCATGGGGCCCCCTACTGACCCCGGGCCCTCGGGCAGCGCCCGAGTTTCCAAATGGTCAGTCCGCCCCTGTGTAGGAGTAATCCTAGATGTCTGTTCTTATGCTGGCAAGGTTATTGTACAGTATCCCTTCTCTGGAATCCCTTGAAAAAGGTTGGATGGCTACTCTTAAGAGCTGTAATTCCTACACCCTTCCTCCAATTTGGATGTACATACCTTCAAATTAAACCTGAGAGTGTGCACTTTCAGCCCATATCCATGATATAACTATAGTTTGAATATGTGTTGGTAAATACCTGAAAAAAAAACTAAAATTGTGCCTAAATATATATGAGCTGAACTGTACGTAAAGCACTACGTAAATTGACAGCGCTATATAAGATTGTAAACTCGAAAGAGCAGGGCCCTCAATCCCCTCATGTTTTGCATTGTATTGGTATTGTTCTGTCACATGTTCTGTCCCCCTTTGTAATGTACAGCGCTGAGCGAATCATCGGTGCTTTATAAATACTGTATAATAATAATAATATAAGTACCTGTAATAATAATATCTGCGCGACACCTCATTTTTTAATCTGAATGTTTTAAGTCAGGTGCATTGCTTTGATTGTAAAAAATTTTGTGCAACCCTGGGCGCACTGGAAAGAGAAATCCCAAGGAACGTACAGTATATCATACCACAGTGAACGTTGGAACAAAAATAAAAAAAGAAACCGCATGCCTTCCTATGCACAAAATATAGACATTAAGCTAACTCTATGCCTTTGCCTTCCTTAACTTCAACATTTGTGGAAAAAAATAGAGAAAATGCAAAAAATAATGAAGCATATACTGTGGAATTGCAACACAAGCCATGTTGTAATGTTATCTTATTAAAATTACCTTTCTTTTTCAATCTGATGCTGTAATCTTATGAAAAATTCAATGTAATATGGCAACCTGATTGTGTTCTATACACTGCTGGTGTAGAGAAGGGTCCCAGAAATTCATATTCCTGTTTATTTGATTGGTTCACTAAATTTCCCAGATGTTTTCACTAAGATATAAGTAAAATTTTTAAACACCCCCTGCACAAGGGATTTCAGTTTGGGTTAGGTACTCCCCAAGGGTTAAATGATTCTTCAGGGATGTAGATACTGCAGCTTTTCTCATTAAAATACTGAGAGTACACCAGCTGATTATAATGAGTCAGCCCCTCCCATTCAGAATCAGTCTGCAGAGGACATGGTGAAACAAAAACAGAGAAAACTTCATGGTAAAGGGCAAGGCAGGAATCTGCCACAAAGTTTGATAAAATCCTTGAGATGTACATTGGTCACCCAATAGGGATTGGAGCATACAGGTGGCGCAAACACCTAGTGCATTATCCAAGTTTTATTGAAAAGTAAAAAAGACGAAAACATACTCACAGACATATCATGTGTGTAAAGCTTTGTATGATAATAGAGATGGCCACTACAATGGGCAGGGTGTTCCTACTGTCAGTGTGGTCGGCTTGCTGACACGTTTTGGGGATGAATCCCTTTCCTCAGAGCTAATGATGGAAGCTTAGCTTAGCTCTGAGGAAAGGGATTCGTCCCTGAAACGCTTCAGAGAGCCAACCACACTGACAGTCGGAACACCCTGCCCATTGTTGTGGCCATCTCTTATTATCATACAAAGCTTTGCACACATGCTATGTCTGTATGTTTTTGTCTTTTTTACTTTTCAATAAACCTTGGATAATGCAGTAGGTGTTTGCGCCACCTGTTTGCTCTTTTTAAGTTGTTGATTTCCCTATCTGAGGAGGGCTGCATCTCCAAAACGCTATCCATAGGCCACCTTTTGCCTTGGTTCCCCTGGCCTTCCTTTGGCAATTGATTCCCGGAGTGCTGGAGAGTACACTGTTACCCAATAGGGCTTGCATTCTTCTCAACAAAAGTAGAGTTACTCTTTAAGTAAGAACTTGATTAACTAGGTTGGGTACTAGTTAGCAATCAGCAACCGCTGAGATAACAAACCCTTAGGTCAGGAGTATGTAATGTACAGCACAGCTTATGAAATTCAGTGGTATTTTTGCAGTATGTTCACATAGTGTTCAGTGTGGTATCACCTTATATTCCTTACATAGGCAGTCATAGGTGAAGTGCACCTTTTCACTGATTGTCAGTGGAGAAGTGTATCCTACATTAGTGGTCAATGGTAAAAGTGGTCCTTTTAGGTTGGTGGTCAGTATTGTGTGCCCCTTCCATTGGAGGACATTAGAATGCCTTCTTTTGTTGGTGGCCGATTGTGAGTGCTCCCATCACTTTCCATTTTGTCACCTGACCAAACAGGGAAGGAGCTGCAGAGAAATATATTATTATTATACAGGATTTATATAGCGCCAACAGTTTGCGCAGCACTTTACAAAATGAAGGCAGACATTACAGTTACGATACAATTTGGTACAAGAGGAAACAGAGGGCCCTGCTCGTTAGATATGTTGCATTATTACCATCTCAATAACTAATAAAAAGCAAATTTTCAAAAACTAACTTTTTTTCAGCCTTCTGGACATGTCAGGGCCCACACTTAAAGTGATATTAAAGGCTATAATTTTTTTTGTTAAAGTAAAAAAAAGAGACAACCTTTAAAGCTCTCACCCCCAGAATTGCTCCATGGATTGAGCCTAACCATACTGTATCTTAAATCAAAGGAATAATATACGTTAGTTTGACTAATGTACCACGATATGATTGGTTTAACAGTAACTACTTAATAATTGACCCCCCCCCCTTTTTTTTTTTCCTTCTCTCCCTCCCCTCTATGACATTATCTTTCCTATCTTTTCATCTGATGCTCCCTTCTCCTTTCTTTTCCTTCTTTCCTTCACACCTTTTTCTTACCCAACTGACTATATCTCTTATAAGGGATGGAGTGTCCTCTCGCATATAGGTGTGCATGTCCTTTATAAAAAAAAAAACCTACATTTTTTGGATACGGACACATACGATATGCACGCCTTTAGATGATATCGTTGTCCTATGCTTCATTGTCCTATTATGTGAGCACTCCCTACTCAATAGATCAGCATCCATCCTAATTTTCTAGACTACCATTTATAATCAATACTTTACTGGTTTATATCGTTCACCTGTTATAATGTGTTATTTTGCTTCAGAACGATTCACACTTCAAATGAATATCTGATAACCCGTCTGCGTTACGGGAGAATAGGCCAGATGTATATACGCGGACTGTGCTCCGTATCTGTATATGACCTGATATGCCTTTTACTTCAATAAATACCTTTTGGAATTAAAAAAAAAAAAAAAGAGGTTATACTTACCTGCTCTGTGCAATATTGTGGCTTTTATTTTAAGGTTTTATTTAAAAGGTCCCTTACCTCCTCTTTGGCAATTCCCTACTGGCACTGTCTGATCCTCCTGCTCCTCCTCTGGGTGCCTCCCCAGCAAGCCGGATGCTAAGAAGGCACCCATGTGTATGCGCTCCCAAGCCGAGCGGTGTGCATGCATAGATACACACAGCGCTGGTAAGCCATGCCCATGCTCCCTCCTTGCAGGAGTTTGACTGGCAGCAGAAGGAGCTCCCTTCTATCTGACACAAAAAATGTTTGCTTTTAGTTATACTTTAATTCCAGAAATAAAGATTGCAGCACTTCGGTACTTAAGAGTATAGTAACAACTTCTGCTTACACCATGTTATCCTGGAGAAAGGGGCCCTAAAACATTTCCCAGTCCTTAGCTGCATAATGATGTGAGGAAGCATAGCTTTTATCAGATAGAGAAGAGTCTGGGCCTTCTTCAATTTAAATTCTCAGACCACTGAGAACCATACAGAAGAAGTTGGACAGTTCCCCAATAACCCTTGAAGTCTTCATCTGTTATATTTCAGTTTCATACATGCGATATCACCTACAAATAATTTGTATTTATTCATTCTATGCAGGCAAAAACTGAAAGGTTATTTGCCCAGCGTAAACCTTGATTGGTATCATATAAAATAAAAATGGTGAAAAATAAGAAAAAAACTTGTACTCTTCAATGGGCTTTTGGCTACTGGCAACCATTAGAATTCATACACAAAGACCATTTTTATTTGTTAGTTGTATAGTTTTTTTATTTTGAATCTTTAGTAAAATCTGCATGGCGGCACCACGTAAGTTCACACGGTAGGTTCTGGCACTGTTCGCTCAGTTGGGCTACTGATGTCAGTGAATCTTGCTTCATTTTGCCTTTCAGTTCTGTATTGACTTTATATCCATGTACCTATGCTGTAAAAAAAAAAAAAAAAAAAGAGAGAGAAAGTAAAAATATTCAACAGAGAAATACTATTTGCTATTTGTTTTTGCAGCACTACCTGTATATACCCAAGACAATCCAAACTATTGTGTTAGAAATTGTTAACTAAAGCTGACCGTAGACAGTTCCTCCAACTACACAAACGGGTTGGATGGAGGAATCCATCAACCCCTCCTACCCAACTGGGATATTGTATTCTGACAGTGGGGCCCGGCGCTGTCAGAATACACTAATTAGCAGCTGCAGCCAATTGACTGCAGCAGTTGATCATCAAAAGTTTTCCGGCTTGTTCATTTGACAGTCATCAATCTAAGGGAAGGTCTCACACTAATTGAAATTTGTCCGGTCCTTGCTGAACTGGTCAAATTTTGATCCACCTATGGCAAGCTTTAGTCTCCAGACTAAAAAACCCTGTATGATGACTATATAAAGTCTCCTGAGGAAAAGGACATCATGCTTATAAACTGCACATTCAGACCTATTTATCAGATAGGGACACAAAGGAAGAGGGGATATTTGCCTGCAGCCCAGCCTGGTTCATATCTTCTTACTGACATACATATGTATCTGCATCTTTACTGACCTGGGGCCCATTCTGCTTTGCATAGATCTCAGAGGATCCACATAAACCACCAATAGTCTAATGCATTTTATAAAGAAGATGTATACTATGTATGTATGTGTGGTTATATTGGTGCTGATATCACATTTTTATAGGCATTTTTGCACACTACATAAGCACTATTTAAAAGAGACAAAGGGTCAAATTTATATCCATAGGTTGATTGGATGGCTGCATAGAATTTAACAAAACAATACAGTTTTTAGCACAAACAACACTTTCTTTTGATTATATTGTCTTGCAAAAAAATATTTTATTGTCTTTTAAATCCATAGAATATCTATCTATCCATTCAGTTGTATCCGACCCTTGGCAATTGCATGGACCATCACTCGCAAGCGACTTCTTCCATGAATTCTCTTAGCAATTATTGTACAGGGTAGGTTTCCAGGTCTTTCCCCAACCCCTACCATGCAGGAAATCCCGCATGGCCAGGGATAGAATATAAATAAATATATATATATATATATATATATATATATAAACTGTTTTGTTTTCTACTTTGAAAAGTATTTTTTTAAAACAACTAGTGTAGTAGATAAAAATGTCTACATTGTTCTTTGATTTGTCCAATTTATAACAACACTAAACTTACAATAATAGAACAAAGCATTGGTGGACCTACTTATAATCAAAATAAAAGTTTTTTTTTTTTTTCATTTGGAGCATTTTTAATGTGATAATAAAATAATTAGGGAAAAAAATTAATTCAATCATTAGAGAAATAGCTAAGGGGGGGGCGCAAGGGCCCAATCACAAGTGTGACCTTTGCGACCTTGGTAGTTCCGCCACTGGTGTCAGTAGTTTTCTTTATTGTTGTTGTTTTATTTTATTTATTATTCTTTTTACCATTTTTAAATTTTTTAAAATTATTTTTTACAATTTTGTTTTTAGGAGCTCTTTGGCTTTGGTGAGATATCAGGGGTCTAAACAGACCTCTGATGTTCCACCTTTGGGACAGAGAAATGAGATTAAGGAGACAGCCCTCAATCTCATTCTCTGCATCCTCAGCTGCACAGAATGAATGGACAGGAATAGGTCTGTACAGATTTCCCTGCCCATTCATAAACTGAAGCATAGTAAACACAGTTTACTGTGTTTCAGTTATGAATAGATAGAGTCAGTGATTGGTACTGATCACTAACTGTCTGTTGAGAAAATGAAAGGGCCGCTAAATGACAAAGCAGAAAGAAGCTGGATAGGAGGAGATAAGGGGGAAGCTGCATATAGAGGAAATGATCTCTCGATTTTCCTCCTGTAACCACTGAATTCCTGCGGTCGAAGCTGCCCTGCCTCTCCTCCTATCCAGGCGTACAATTGACCACATGGGCTCCCTGAAGCATGGGGCCAGGTCTCAGTTGCGACCCCTGTAGGTACACCTCTGGATACAGGCATGCCATAGAGTATAAAAGAGTGCCTGCCTCCCTGCATGTCTGTAGATAGATGGGCATTCCATTATACTCCACAGCAGAGAGTGCAATATTGCAGGAATGCATGCCACATTCAAGGTCCCATTCACAGTGCTGTGTCACATTTGTCACCCATGTTTTTCTGTGCTTTTTCCGCAACAGAATATGGCAGTTTATTCATTTGAATGGGCTGCCCTATGGGGGACAAACGTGCCAAAAGAAGCTCTCGGACGTTTTCGGGCATTAAGTTTCGCACACGTTTTACCATGCCGCAAAACACGTGTTTGCTAGCCATATTTGGGGTACCATTAACAATTAATGGCAAAACAAGTGTGATGTGCATTTTTAACACATTTTTTGAGCATTTCAAGAATGCACATGGAGAGTTTCCGGAATGTGCGCCTTAAAGTGAATGTGCCGCTATAATAAAAAATTCCTGAAATTGGATTCAGTGCCCACTGGATAGGTAAGTACCGTGTTTCCCCGAAAATAAGACATACCCATAAAATAAGCCATAGCAGGATTTCTAAGCATTTGCGCAATATAAGCCATACCCCGAAAATAAGACAGTGATAGGCGTGGCTATGCAGTGTACGGGCGCGGAGCCGGGCAGCCCTTCTCATCTCCCCCATTGTGACAGCTGCTATCTCGGAGGTGAATGGAGAGGTTGCGGGCAGCCCCATGAACAAGGTCGGCTCCCAGTCATTCTGTGCGTGCTGCAAGCCAATTCATAGAGGGAGATGGTGAAGAGGTAGAAAGTGAAAGTAAAAGTCTTCTCAGTGAAGTGAGGATCAGGACGCTCTGCTTTAGGTACCATATTGTGTGGCCTCGGGGAAGAAGTAAAGCTGTGCCTGCTGTTTTACTCGGCACTGTGGGTCTCTCTCCCCCAGCACCAACCAGCAACAGTCTGTGGGTCTCTCTCACCCCCACAAACACCAGTAAAGCTGCTGCTCCCCAGCACTGACCAGCAACAGTCTGTGGGTCTCTCTCACCCCCACAAACACCAGTAAAGCTTCTGCTCCCCAGCACTGACCAGCAACAGTCTGTGGGTCTCTCTCACCCCCACAAACACCAGTAAAGCTGCTGCTCCCCAGCACTGACCAACAACAGTCTGTGGGTCTCTCTCACCTCCCACAAACACCAGTAAAGCTGCTTCTCCCCAGCACCGACCAGCAACAGTGTCGGTCTCTCTCACCCCCACAAACACCAGTAAAGCTGCTGCTCCCCAGCACCGACCAGCAACAGTCTGTGGGTGTCTCTCACCCCCCACAAACCAGTAAAGCTGCTGCTCCCCAGCACCGACCAGCAACAGTCTGTGGGTCTCTCTCACCCCCCACAAACACCAGTAAAGCTGCTGCTCCCCAGCACCGACCAACAGTTTGTGGGTCTCTCTCACCTCCACAAACACCAGTAAAGCTGCTGCTCCCCAGCACCAACCAGCAAAAGTCTGTGGGTCTCTCTCACCCCCCACAAACACCAGTAAAGCTGCTGCTCCCCAGCACCGACCAACAGTTTGTGGGTCTCTCTCACCTCCACAAACACCAGTAAAGCTGTTGCTCCCCAGCACCGACCAGCAACAGTCTGTGGGTCTCTCTCAGCCCCCACAAACACCAGTAAAGCTGCTGCTCCCCAGCACCGACCAGCAACAGTCTGTGGGTCTCTCTCACCTCCACAAACACCAGTAAAGCTGCTGCTCCCCAGCAATGACCAGCAACAGTCTGTGGGTCTCTCTCACCCTCACAAACACCAGTAAAGCTGCTGCTCCCCAGCACCGACCAGCAACAGTCTGTGGGTCTCTCTCAACCCCACAAACACCAGTAAAGCTGCTGCTCCCCAGCACTGACCAGCAACAGTCTGTGGGTCTCTCTCACCCCCACAAACACCAGTAAAGCTGCTGCTCCCCAGCACCGACCAGCAACAGTCTGTGGGTCTCTCTCACCCCCCACAAACACCAGTAAAGCTGCTGCTCCCCAGCACCGACTAGCAACAGTCTGTGGGTCTCTCTCACCCCCCACAAACACCAGGGGATAGGGGAAAAGCTTCAGCTTAAGACAACTTAACTATATTTGAATAAATGTAGATTGCTGTACGATACTTAATAAAAATAAGACATCCCCTTAAAATAAGCCATAGTGTGTCTTCTTGAGGAAAAATAACTATAAGTCGGTGTCTTATTTTCGGGGAAACACAGTATTTAGCTTCTCAGTGTTCTTTCTCTTCCAGAGCTAGTGGCATCACTGTTTTTCAACACTTCCGGGTTTGTAGGTTAGTGTTTTCCCTGCCGTGTTCTGCAGTATCACCTACCTGCTCCTACACTACTTTAAGGTGCTGGAGTGACATAGTGACCAGCAGATGGAACCACAGAGTGCAGTGAGTACACACTATCTGACACACCCAGAAGTGTCAGATAGCAGCAGCACCCTTTAGCTCTGGAATAAAACAAATACTGGACTCTCTGCCCACCGGACAGGAAAGTATTCAGCTCCTTCTTTTACAGAGTACTTTGGGTTTATATCCTGGTATTACAACAGGGTCACTTTAAAGCTTGGAATTGCATTTGCTCTGCAACATATCATATGCACAATATTCTATCATCAGTAAGGGCAGATATGGCTCACAATTATGCCCTTTTGTGGGACATTGTTCTATATCACCAAAGAATACATGGGCAATGAATACACTTACACAGCTGGTTCCTGTTGCTTCTGGCATTCCCTACAGGTGCGCACACAGGACAGTCACGTCGTGTGCAATTCTTCCAATGAGAGATTATCTGCCTGGAGGAAGCGCAGTGGGGAACTAAGGGATGAAAAGGCACAATATTCTGTAAGTGCATACTGTAGGGTAAGATATAAATAAAAACTTTATTTCATTTAATGTGGCCCACCCACTACACGCTGCCTGCAAAATACAATAGGGGCAGATACAAGACTAGTCACCCTGCACAGGGAGAGAGATTAGCAGTGACCAGTCTTTATTAGGTCTTTATTCATAGCCATGGCTATGAATAATGTTTTTTTACCAAAATGCGTAAGCTGCTGTAACTTGCACACTGTACCCTTTATTAACCATTTCCCATCCTGCTGTTGTATATAAACGGCTGGACGGTGGCAGTGCAGGGTGGAGTGGCCGTTTATAAACGGCCTCCCCGCACCCTGCTTGTGCGCGCTCCCTGGGAGCACGCAGCACCACGATCTGGAGCCCGCTGTGTCCTCCGGACACAGTGGAACACCGATCGTCAGATGGGACTGTCACGATCGCGGCGTCAGACCCCAGGCCTTCTCATTAAACTTGTGACCGAAGGACTAGCTGATCTAAAACCGCGATGTCACGTGCGTAACAATGCCACACCCAACTGCACCCTGCACAATGATTTTCCAGCTAATTGGACCACAATCGATGTACCGGCAGCCTGAGCGATTGTTACTGGGTCAGGTTAATTACGCAATTAACCCTTCACACTGCCACTACCTCCTTTTTGTACAGAGAAAGAGGAACCTCGGAAATCTCAGCAATAACACTATAATGGTTGAGGTAATCGTCTGCATAACACAGTTATACAGAGGATTAAACAAACAGCAGCATTTTCTTTAGAGGCAGGAATTCGTAAATTGCAATAAAAGCGCTATAGAAACAGTTCAACACTTTCAGAAGGAAAGATTTATTACTAAAAGGTCAAACGGGTGCAATAAAAATATTTACAGAAAAGAGGTAACTAAGATATATATATAAACATACAGAGACCAACAGCACAGCAAAGAGATATCAGAGAGAGGTGAAAGGGTTAAGGTACTTGCCAAAATCCTGGGTTAGCAGATCCAAGTTTCAGAGCAAAAGGGCACGGGTCTCCCCAGGTGGCATTGATGTTAAAATGGGAGACGTCTTCAACTCCCACTCTTAGGCCTGACAGCCTATTTTGTAGTCCCCAGCAGGGGGTGTCTCTGAAGTCAAGGACCAATACCCCGTGTAGGGCGTGGAGGTATGGGTGGATACCTCAACTAGAGCCAAAATCTCCCGTTACTCATATTTTGGCCCTTAACTTTCCATCTGCACAAGTGACATTCCACCCGCAGGTAGATTATTATGCAGACACGTCTGAGGATTGATTAGAGGTGAAATATGTAATTCTATACTGAACGGTTCACGAGATCTACTTTTCTGCTTTCCTGTGTATTCGAGACAAGGCAAGTAATCCAACAAACTGTTCGCCTTTTTGTAGCCAATCTGACGATATGTCAGGTTTTTATGTAAGTCTCTCATATTCCAAGATATGAGACATAGGGGGAAAATGGATTTTAACAATGGTTATCTGATTCTGTCACATACGCTGAGTTAGGTTTATTAGGTCGGAATCTCTTTCAACTCCTGGGAAAGCTTACCTTATCTCTTCTGAGGTGTTACAATTTTCAGGATCTTTGGACAGGGAGGCCCCGGCTCCCTTGGGGGGCTTTATAGCTCCTATGACCCTTCTGTGACACACATACACACTGGCCAAATGTCGCTGGGACTCTCAGAAAGGTAGGGGGGAAGAATCAGGGAGAAATATATTTGTCAGGATGGTTAATCCCTTTGCCAAGATGGAGGTTGAAGCCAAAATGGTTGAACTGCGTCCATTTCTGGGTATACGCTGTTACAGGGACCTCTGTGCGAGGTCCCGATCATGTGATCACTGATTGGCAAGAGTAGTAGGGAAGATGTCACTTCTGACATCACTGCTTACTACGTGTGAAATCTGTGAATGATCACAGAGGTCACATGGTACAAGGCTATTTACAACAGCTGTGACCAATCACAGCTCACACAGTAGTTCTCAATGGCTGCAAGAATGCAGCTACAGAGACAGAGAAATTATTGCTTTTACAGCCTTTATGGGTGTAAAAGCAATCAGTGTAAAAAAAAAAAAAATCTTCATCACCCCCCACAAGTAGTACAATGTCACCATGGTGACACTGTACTGCTAAGGTGACAGTATGTAAAAAAAACCCATAAAAAAGAATATAAAAAAATAAAAAAAATGTTTAAAAATTATAATTTTGGGTTATAAACTAATTTGGGTTATTTTTATTTTTTTACTAAAAAGATAACGGAATAAATTTTGGCCAAGATTTATGATGAAATACTATTTATTTGCAAAATTTTATAAGAAAAACACTTTTTTTCAAAATTTTTGGACATTTTCATTTACATAGCAAAAAAAAATAAAAATCCCAGTGGTGAATAAATACCACCAAAATAAAGCTTTATCTGTCTCAAAAATATGCTAAAAAATTCATATGGGTAAAGTGTTGCATGACCGCGCAATTGTTATTCAAAGTGTGACAGCACTGAAAGCTGAAAATTGGCCTGGACAGGAAGGGGGTAAAAGTGTGCGGACTGGAAGTGGTTAATAAAGTAGTTTTATCTGGAGAGCGATTGCTGGCTCTTCACCTTATACTCTCATGCTATTTAAAGTGCCAAGAAGACACTGTCCTTTGGAGCACCGTCGGTCTACCTCAAAGGGAGAATTCACTTAGACCTACATCTTCGTTTGTGAATCCCACAGGTTTATTTCAAAAGTTGAAGAAGAAGCCTACAATTCTTTAGACAAAGCTCTGTTATAAAATAAAACACTCTTAAAACATTCAGTTTTAGCCTACCTAAAAGCTTAAAATTGTTTCATCTCAAACGGGCAACCAAATCATAAGCAAGGTGGGCTATTTAATGTAGAATTGAAGAGTCAAATTTGGTTTCCAGCAGCAATTTTATGGAACCAAGAAATATACAGTAAAGACATCGAAAATGATTTAATAGCTGGCTCCTGAACGCTAAGATTTACATATTGGAATCCTATTCACATTCTGCATCTTTTTTCTTTTAATTTCATATTTTACAGGCACTATGATGTCACATTCAGAAGCTACAATGACTGAGCAGCCTGACAGTTTTTGCACTGAAGGCAATGGAAAAAAATATCTAAAAGTAGGGAGTCAAAGGTTGGGAATAGAGATGAGCGAATCGAACCAGGCGAACCGGAATTCGATACGAATTTCAGGAAAAATTCGATTCGCGGCGAATCCGAATATTTGCCTACTTCGGGTGCGCGAATCAGATTTTTCCCGATCAGTCGGCAAAAGTGTCCCTGCAGAGAGCTCCGCTATTTCTGACATTTCTCTGACAGTTCCTTCACATGTACAGCGGTTGAAACATTGTATCTATTAGTTTCCATTTAGGATACAGATGTTTTTATTCGGAAACAGATGTTTCAACCACTGTACATGTGAAGGAGCTGTCAGAGAACTGTCAGAAATAGAGGAACTCTGCAGATACACTTTTTGCCGGTTTGGAATTCTTATTTTCATCCTACTTCTTCTTCTTCTTCTTCATCCTCATCCTCATCCTCAGAAGAAGAAGAAGAGGATGAGGATGAGGATGAAGAAGAAGAAGAAGAAGTAGGATGAAAATAAGAATAATTCCAAGCCGGCAAAAAGTGTATCTGCAGAGCTCCTCTATTCTGCAGATACACTTAGAGGAGCTCTGCAGATACACTTTTTGCCGGCTTGGAATTAATCTTATTTTCATCCTACTTCTTCTTCTTCTTCATCCTCATCCTCAGAAGAAGAAGAAGAGGATGAGGATGAGGATGAAGAAGAAGAAGAAGAAGAAGAAGTAGGATGAAAATAAGAATAATTCCAAGCCGGCAAAAAGTGTATCTGCAGAGCTCCTCTAAGTGTATCTGCAGAATGTCATTTATGGAAACAAATAGATACAATGTTTCAACCGCTGTATGGAGTGAATGTCCCAGAACTGTCAGAAATAGGCTATTTCTGACAGTTCTGGGACATTCACTCCATACAGCGGTTGAAACATTGTATCTATTTGTTTCCATAAATGGATTCATTTATGGAAACAAATAGATACAATGTTTCAACCGCTGTATGGAGTGAATGTCCCAGAACTGTCAGAAATAGGCTATTTCTGACAGTTCTGTGACATTCCCTCCATACAGCGGTTGAAACCGCTGTATGGAGTGAATGTCACAGAACTGTTAGAAATAGACAGAAACTGTCACAGAACTGTCCTTCTTCTCATCCTTCTCCTTCTTCTCATCCTTCTTCTCATCCTTCTTCTCATCCTTCTCCTTCTTCTCATCCTTCTCCTTCTTCTCATCCTTCTCCTTCTCCTTCTTCTCATCCTTCTCCTTCTTCTCATCCTTCTTCTCATCCTTCTCCTTCTCATCCTTCTTCTCATCCTTCTCCTTCTTCTCATCCTTCTCCTTCTTCTCATCCTTCTCCTTCTTCTCATCCTTCTCCTTCTTCTCATCCTTCTCCTTCTTCTCATCCTTCTCCTTCTCCATCTTCTCATCCTTCTCCTTCTCCTTCTTCTCATCCTTCTCCTTCTCCTTCTCCTTCTTCTCATCCTTCTCCTTCTTCTCATCCTTCTCCTTCTCCTTCTTCTCATCCTTCTCCTTCTCCTTCTTCTCATCCTTCTCCTTCTCCTTCTCCTTCCTCATCTCCAAGGGCATTTAAATTAAAGGTACAGTGTTCTGCACTAATTTAAAGGCTCTCTGAAGCCTAGAAACCCTTTTTATAAGTTAACTTCGTAGCGAATAAATTCGCATCGAATCGAATTTCTTCCTGAAATTCGCCGAATCAGCCGAATCGAATTTTTGAATAATTCGCTCATCTCTAGTTGGGAACATGGTACAGTGAATACGGAGCAGCAGTAAAGGTTATTTTAACAACTTGGTACATTTGATAACAGCTTACCCTGGCAGGTTCTCCCAGCTTTACAATGTGGCATGTGATTCAGAACATTCTTCATGGTAAGACAATGGGGAAGACTGCATACATGCATGACACCACTGCCTTTCTGCTGTCGTTGACACTTGTGTGCATGTAGCAATAACACCAACTGCTGCTGGATAAGCTTGCGACGTTCTAGGCCAGTAAAGGTTCTGGTTCCCATTGAGGAAAGTGTACCTGTGCTGGTTTCAGTGGTAGGAGTTGTGGCTACCGGGTGAACCCAAGCCTGTAAAGGGGACTGGAGAATGGAAAGAAGACATCCAAACACTGTAAAGTACATACGCTAAAAATAAAGCATACTTTATTCAATCAATAAAGTGTATAAGCAATAAAGACATGGGGCAGACATAGGGAGAGCTGACAAAAACTTACCCACTTCAATCAAAAATTAATAAGTGCAGTCAGAAAAAACAAAAAACCTACAACAAAGTGTTAGCTTTATGCTCCAAGCATTGCCTTGAATCTGTCGGGGAAGGCTCTTGATTTAACTTAAATACAAAACAGTCTTCAATCATATCAAAGCAAACCAAGCCCTAGCAACCTGAAGGTTGCAGACTGATAGTGCTAAGCCACTATCTTCCAATTGACAGTGGCATTGTCAGTCTGCTGTGCAAGTTGCCTTAGTTGTCCATTTGGCTGCCTCTCTGACAAATCTGATAGGCAGCCCTATGGCCAACTGAACGAATTCACTCATCAGACTGGAAATGGTAACTGGAAACACAAGGGAAATGTGAAAAATATTCTGAGAATTACATGGGACGAAAGTGATCAAAAGGTGAAGATTAGGTGGCCAAAGGAATATTGTACAAGTAGGAAAGATGACAAGGTGAGTTATATGGGGTCATTGAAGGTTTATGAGGAGTTACCTGGAAATAGTGAGTGAGGTGTGGTCAGGCAACAAAGGGTTCATGAAATGGTGTTGGTCAATGTGATTTAGGTGTGGACAGCCAGCACAGGTTTCATGGAGAAGTTCTGTATCAGAAATAGAGGAGTGATGTGTAGTAAGGTAGTAAAGGGTTCATGGAAAGGTGTAGGACAGAGGTAAGCAAGGTGTGGTTGGGCAACAAAGGATTCCTGGAATAGAAACGGAGAGGTGAGTGACGTGGGGACACGAATCAGAGGGTTCACAAAGAGGTGTCGGGAAGAGGAGAGTAAGTTGTAGGCAGGCAGCGGAATGTTCACAGAGAACAGACAGGTAGAGATGAGTGAGGTGAGTGATGTGTGGACACAAAAATAAGAGTTCATGAAGAGGTGTCAGGTTGAGGTAAGCAAGGTGTGGGCAGGTAGGAAGAGGGCTCCTGAGAAATGTGAACGAGAAGTGGGCAAGCAATAGATTGAGATTAGAGAAGGAGAGTGGATGGCAAAAATGGAAACATGAGCAGAATGCTCTTAAAGTAAAAAATATAGGACATATAGGAAATTAATAAGGTGTAGTCAGGCAGCAGGGGTTCATGGAGAGGTGTTAGGGAGAAGTGGGTCAGTTGTGGTCAGGCAGCAGAGGGTTTATGGAGAAATGCAAGTGAGATGTGGACAAGGCATAAAATAGCTAGTATTGGGAGGTGTGGACAAGCAGCAAAGGGTTCATAGAAAGGAAACAAAGAGATGTGAGTGAGGTGTAGATGGCAAGCAGAGGGTTCATGAAGAGGTGTCAGGCAGAGGTAAGTAAGGTGTGGGCAGGCAGAGGGTTCATGGAGAGGAAACAGGGAGAGGTGAATGAAGTGTGGGCAGGAAGAAAGCGGGTGGGAGAGGTGAGAGGTGGGAACAAGTTGGAGAGGGTTCATAGGGAGATGTTGAGAAGAGGTGAGCGAGGTGGGGACAGGTAGCAGAGCACTGATTGAGATTACAGAAGGAGAGTGGAGGGCAAAAATGGAAACACAGGCAGAATACCCTTATGACAAATATATACAGAACAGAATTGGTAGCAGGGGTTCATGGAGAGGTGTTGGGCATTGGTAGATTACGTGTGGTCAGGGAGCAGAGGGTGTATGGAGAAGGGTTGTGTAGAGATGAACAAGTTGTGGACAGGAAACAGAGAATTCATGGATAGATGCAGGTGAGTTGCGAACAAGGTGTGGTATGCCAGAAATACAATCTAAGAAACAACAAGAAGCTATTTAAATTGGCCAGTGAGCTCCTAAATCACCAGCCTGGCATGTCCTCTTCATACATTGTGGGGGACATTTAACAATTTTATTGCACAGCAAGGTAGTGCTAAATAGGGATGAACTCTGGTGTGTTTGGATCCTAGTCTAAACTCTACTACTTACTCCGCATTATATTCACATCATCCTCTGCCTCGGAGCCTCTATACTGGAACACAAGACTAAGATTCCAATACTAGAATCTACTTATCTGAGACCAGGGTTCAGAATGAGAGCCCTGCTTAAAGTGGTTGTGGGGTTGCTAAAGCTGGAGAAACACTCCCTGAGCACAAAAGACAATAAAGACTTCCATGTGATCTCATACCAACAGACTTAAGGATACAAACACGGGAACAGAAAATGAAATAGAATACATACATGATACCCCGGTTTTCTCCTGTTCTCTCTGCATTGATCTGAAGTATTCCACTATATTACGTAGCTTCCTGTTCTTCTGCAGACAAGTCCTCTTTGGGTACTTTCCTCTGCATTCAGGACAGGTATAAGATCTACCCCCTTCCTGGGTGTCTAGTGCCTTCACTATGCAGTCATGGCAGAAGTAGTGACCACATCTCAATGATACGGGATCCATGTAAATTTCCAGACAGATACCACAAGTCAGTTCTTCTCTCATAGCAGCAGACGCCATACTAAACAGAGCAAAATGAAAGTGAAAGAAATCTCAGGAATAGGTGACTTCTCAAGGACTCCAGATGGTGTCAATACTGAGCCACTGGCCTGAAATAAGCAGAGAGGTAGAAAAAATGACAGCACCTGATCCGCATTCTTGTCTTGGGTTGGTGATTCTTTACTTCTGACCTTCAGCCAGCAGTAAACTTGTACAAATACGGGTAGATAAGCGTTGCCTTATTGGATATTCAAACGCATAAGTGCAACACAACGTGTAAACAAATATCACTATAAAAAGTCCATCATATCAAAAGTACATTAATATCAGTGCCAGTGTGCTGTTCTCCATACAATTAGTGGCAAATTCACATGCTGTGCTCCCCACCAATGATCCCACTCACTCACCGACTTCAGCGGACTCTTAGACTTGGACTCTAAAGCACTTAGTGGGAAATTCTGGCTCTGCTGGGGCTTGTAGTGCTCCTTGATTCAGACGATATCTTAGAATGTAAGCTCCAAGGAGCAGGGCCCCCCTAACCCTCTTGTATTGAACTGTATTGTCTCCCGTTATATTGTAAAGCGCTGAGCAAACTGTTGGCTATATAATAATAATAATATAATCTCCACATATTTATTTATTTCAGGTACTTATACAGCACCATCAATTTACACAGCACTTTACATATATATTGTACATTCACATCAGTCGCTAACCCTCAAGGGGCGTACAATCTAAGGTCCCTAACTCACATTCATACATACACACACTAGGGCCAATTTAGACAGGAACCAATTAACCTACCAGCATGAGTGGCGGACCAATGGACTGTAGAGCCTGTGCAAGAGTTTGGAGTGAAGAACTAAGAGAGGAGAAGGAATAAGGAGTTTTCCAGGAGGGATATACCACTGAGGTGGAAACAGCTCTGCGGCCCTGTGAGGGTCAAGGAGGGGAGGTGAGCAGGCATTGCTGCCATTTGGAGGATTCATTTTACACCTAGAAGTGGAGAACACGAGTGGTTTTAAAAGCACAGAGTCACATGCATGGACATTTTATCACCTATGATGTATATATAATGTGTGTAAATTAGGCACGATATTTTAGTGGTTAATTGATATATTATATGAGTTTTTATTCACTTGTATATTCACTCTTAATTTGATTTGTGGAGTCCTTTTGATTATATGCCCTGCAAAATAGTATCTTTCACAGTGTGTGTTAATTCACCAATTTAATAAGTTTGGTTGCACCATTTTTCTTCCTCCACTAGAGGGAGATATTAGCGTATATTATATAGAGTTGTCACATATTATTATATTTATTATAATTTTTGAAGGCACTTTTTATTTTATATTAATTTTTATGTAATGTAAGCGCTTCACTATTTTTCTTTATTTATTGTTGCTGTATTGTCTCCCGTTATATTGTAAAGCGCTGAGCAAACTGTTGGCGCTATATAAATCCTGTATAATAATAATAATGTAATCTCCACATATTTATTTATTCCAGGTATTTATATAGTGCCATCAATTTACACAGCGCTTTACATATATATTGTACATTCACATCAGTCGCTAACCCTCAAGGGGCGTACAATCTAAGGTCCCTAACTCACATTCATACATACACATACTAGGGACAATTTAGTCAGGAGCCAATTAACCTACCAGCATGTCTTTGGAGTGTGGGAGGAAACCGGAGTACCCGGAGGAAACCCAAGCAGGCACAGGGAGAACATGCAAACTCCAGGCAAGTGGTGCTGTGGTTTGGATTTGAACCAACGACCCTGTACTGCCAGGTGGAAGTGCTAACATTTTAGCCACTGTGCTGCCCAACATATACCAGGATGTCCCGGTTTGCACAATCACAGGTAATGGATGCTCATGTATGGAAAATAAAGGATGGGGGCCATGTAGTGTAATTTATGAAAAGCGACATGTTTACTTACTTTCCCTCACCCCACCCACCTTGCTTAAAGTGGAACTCCACTTTCTCAACATTGATTATTTTAATTTTTTTGCTGCCAGCAAATGAGGTCATACATCCCAGGAGTCTTCGGGAGGGGAGGAGGGGTTTTCTCAGCTAAGCACACCTTCCTGCCTGTATTCCTGAGCTAAGGGCAGATAAATTCCAGGAAGTGAATGTTACATGAATCATCTGCCCTTACTCAAGATGGCAGCAGCCAGAAACGCTAGGGAGTTGTTTTTCAAAGTGATTTATAAAAGGACAATAAACCATGGAGACATGGCTTGATGGGGGAGTTTGCTTTGCATATTAAAAATGAATTAAATAGCGATCTTGGTTTGTGGTGCTCAAATGCAGTGTAGTTCCACTTTAACTTAAAGGAATATTTTACTGAAATGAAACAGAATATAGACAGATAGCTAACACTTTGTCTGAGCCTACCTTGAAGAAGAATTTCATTAAAGTGCTTCTAAACGCAAAACCTTTTTTACCATTAAAGTTAAAAAAGTACTGCAATACCTGTCCTAGCCCCCCTGCCCCTAAACATCTAGCTGGCTCATCTCACCAATCCCGTGCTGTCTTGGCTGCAGCACTGCCCCTCCACTTCCTGGGTTCAAAGGCTCCTACTGCTGTCATCAAACTTCTGAGGAGGGAGCACAGATGTGGCTTACCAGTGCTGTGTGTGTCTATGGATGCATACAGCCTTGCTCGGAACCGCTGCTGCACGGGTGCCCCCTTAGCACACGGCTTACTGAAGGGGCACCCAGAGGAAAGGGGAGCAGACAGCACTGGCAGGGGACCCCAAAAGAGGAGTTAAGGAGCCGCTCTGTGCAATATCACAGAATATCCTTCTACAGAGCAGGGAAGTATAACATCTTTTTTTATTTTAAAGCAAAAAAAGTATCCTTTAGTATTGGTTTAAAATAGTTACAAACTACACAGCAATGAGCAACTTTTGAGAAAATAAACACTTTATGCATAATTACTGTATGTAAAACATAACATAGCATATCAGGTCTATGTGACGCTCTAAACCAGTGGTTCTCAACCTGTGGGTCGCGCCCCCTTTGGGGGTCAAACGACCCTTTCACAGGGGTCCCCTAAGACCATCAGAAAACACATATTTCCGATGTGTAAAGAGCAGCTACTGTGTAGAAAGCAGCTGCTGTGTTGAAAGCAGCAGTATTGGAGGTAAAACGACACTCATGAATTATAATTACTGGATAAATAATTTTATGGTTGGGGGTCAACACAACATGAGGAACTGTATTAAAGGGTCACGGCATTAGGAAGGTTGAGAACCACTGCTCTAAACCGTATATAGAGCATAGCGGTCAGGACTATGCAATGTACATAGCAGTGCTGGAGAATGTACTTACATTTCTGGTCAATGGCAGAACAAATACCCCAGCATCAGTGGAAGGAAGAAGCCTCAGCAGCAGTGGTCAGTAGGGGAAAATGCCTTAGCTTCAGTGGTTAGAAACAAATACTTGTGGTTAGTGGGAGGCTGAATATCTGGCATCATTGTCTGGTGGAAGAAGAATGCCCTGACTTTGGTGGTCAGTAGGAAGAAGATTGCCCTGGCGAACATGAGCAAATTAGTTTTTTTTTCAAAGTGTAAAATCTTCAGATCCCCCTTTACATTGGTGGTCAGTATGAGGGCTTTCTACCCCGACCACCAATGTAATCTGAGCATTACAATGACCACCAATATAATGGAACATTTACATTAACCACCAATGTAATGGAGCAATTACGCTGACCACAGAAAAAAAATGGAGAGTTCTACATTGACTTAAAATTTAAAGACGATCCTACACTGCCCCGACCTCCTTTCATCCACTGATCACCTCTGCACCCCCTCCACCTGCTGGTCAATTCTTCCCCCACCTCCATCCTCTGGTTACCTCTCCACCTCTTTCCTTAATCCACTGGTCACCTCTTTACCCACCTCCCATCATCTACTGGTCACCTCTGCACCCCCTCCATCCACTGGTCATCTCTGCACCCTCTCCATCCGCTGGTCACTGCTGTACCTCCTTCCTTCTCTGCTTACCTTTGCACCCCTTTTCCATCCATTGGTCACCTCTACCCCCACCTCCATTCACCAGCAATCTCTGCATCCCTTACCTTCATACGTTGGTCATCTCTGCAACCCCCCCCTCTTCTATCCACTGGTCACCTCTGCATCCTTCCTCTATTGGTCATTTCTGTACCACCCTCCATCCACTGGTCACCACTGCACCCCCCATATCACCTCCATTGCTCACCTCTGCAGCCACTCCCTTCCTCTGTTCACCTCTACACCCCTCCCTCCATACACACTATATTGCCAAAAGTATTGAGACACCCCTCCAAATCATTGGATTTAGCTGTTCCAATAATTTCCATGGCCATAGGTGTATAAAATCAAGCACCTAGGCATGCAGACTGCTTCTACAAACATTTGTGAAAGAATGGGTCGCTCTCAGGAACTCAGTGAATTGAAGTGTGGTACCGTGATAGGTTGCCACCCGTGCAATAAGTCCATCCGTGACATTTCCTTGCTACTAAATATTCCACGGTCAACTGTTAGTGGTATTGTAACAAAGTGGTAACAACAGCAATTAAGCCATGTAAAATCACAGAGCGGGGTCAGTGCATGCTGAAGCGCACAGTGCGCAAAGTCACCAACTGTCTGCAGAGTCAATAGCTAAAGGCTGCCTTCATATTAGTTCAACAACAGTGTGTAGAGAGCTTCATGGAATGGGTTTCCATGGCTGAGCAGCTGCATCCAAGCTTTACATCACTAAGCGCAATGCAAAGCATCGGATACAGTGGTGTAAAGCATGCCGCCACTGAACTCTAGAGAAGTGAAGATGTGTTCTCTGGAGTGACCAATCACGCTTCTCTGTCTGGCAATCCGATGGGTTTGGCGGTTGCCATGAGACTGGTATTTGGCAAACTGCATTGTGCCAAGTGTAAAGTTTGGTGGAGGGGGGATTATGGTGTGAGGTTGTTTTTCACGGGTTTGGCTTGGCCCCTTAATTCCAGTGAAGGGAACTCTTAAGGCGTCAGCATACCAAGACATTTTGGACAATTTCCTGCTCCCAACTTTGTGGGAACAGTTTGTGGATGACCCCTTCCTGTTCCAACATGACTGCGCACCAGTGCACAAAGCAAGGTCCATAAAGACATGGATGAGTGAGTTTGGGGTGGAAGGTATTGACTGGCCTGCACAGAGTCCTGACCTTAACCCGGTAGAACACCTTTGGGATGAATTAGAGCGGAGACTGTGAGCCAGGCCTTCTCGTTCGACATCAGTGCCTGATCTCACAAATGTGCTTCTGGAAGAATGGTCAAACATTCCCATAGACACCCTCCTAAATCTCGTGGACAGCAGAAGAGTTGAAGCTGTAAAGGTCGGGGCCAACTAAATATTGAACCCTATGGACTAAGACTGGGATGCCATTAAAGTTCATGTGCGTGTAAAGGCAGGCCGAACAATACTTTTGACAATATAGTGTATATGGGAGTGGCCTCATAATTATTTTGAGGGGTATTTTATGTGGTGGAGGGGAGGGAGGAGAGTGGACACACGTCCACTCTCCTCCCCTTCTTGCTGTGACCCAGAAAACTATGTGTATGACATCTTTTCCAGGTCACTTGTCACTTTCGTTGGCTAGCAGAGTCGGGAAGGAATGTATTGCAGTGCGATTTGCATTGCAGTACACTCAGTGAAGTACAGAGGAGACATCTTTTAGACTGAGAACCTGTCACCTAAAAATCATCAGCAGGTAAGTAACTTCAGTGCAGAAGAGACAAAGCATGTCTTTTCTGCATTAAACTTCCTGCCTGTTTGCCCATTTTTATTATTTTAGCTAAAGTACCACTTTATTGACTGTAGGCATGTGGCCCTTTCATATATGATGTGTGGCCCTCAGACCTTAGTGGTCTATAGTGGAAACATCGATTGGGGCAATAGAATTGATGTTTACTAGTTTCATGTAACGTGTTCCCTGTTTTCTATTGTCTTCAAAAGCACACCCCCAGCCCAAAATGTGGCACGTCTACACTCTCTAGCCCTCATTTTCATCTATTAAAGTCTGAAGTCTCCGACAGTCCACTCAAGCATTATATATATTGAACAGTATGTGCGGTCCTTTGGTGATGTCAGGGGCCACATTTGATGCCCCCTTTATCTCATACGTTGACAACCACTGATCTAAAGTGACTATAGATCTTTCCATAGGGTGCGAATGAGCCAGTCATTAAAACACACAGGCACATTTTCCTTACTGCAATGATTGGAAACATATTTTTATTATAAATACTTTACTGCCAAATAACAGTACAAAAGCACCAGTGATTATGTACTAGGAATTTAAGTCCAATACCAGTTCTGGATTGGTTGAGGTCATGAACAGCCAGATGCGTCGTGACAAATCAGGACCAATGCGCCTCTCTCTTGTCTGGTCTTGGTCATTAGACTGTGTGACATCTTCATCTGGATACTCCATATCGTCTGTGGCACCTCCAGCACGTGGTACCCTCAGGTTACTGAGGAGAGATAGTCTCTCTTTATCAGTATTACATGCCACATATGCCTGGATAGAGAGAAAAGATACAGAATTTACTTTCTTTGAATAACATCAGCTTTATACACCGACTACTAGAATTAATACGGAACAGATGAAATGCGTACATGTGAGCTTATTTACCTGCTAAAGGATTTGTGTTTCTGTCCATCCGGTCTTACCATTTACACAGCTCTGCCTCACAGCACATCCCTGCCTGGAAGGGGAGGGGACTTGATTTGTCTCTGCTGTGGATTCATTTTTACTTACAGATCTATTTTCCACCCCACCCTGTGTCAGGGCAATGAAAGGAGAAGCAGCACACTGCGCTCATCCCTTCATCACTGCTCTTTTATCAGCATGCTCCTTTTGCACTGCAGCAACACCTGGCTGATTGTGCTTCCTCCTTTCTGAGCTCTGCTGTACAGGGGAATGCAGGCTGATACCAAGCCAAACATGGTGCTTACACTGCTGACACTGAAAAAAATACATTAATATGATGTAATAATGATTACAGAACAGCATCAATGTATGTTTCTATTAAACTAGTAAGGTAAAGTCTAAGAAATACTTGAAGCACTTACCTTTTAATACCTTCCAGACTAATATGGTAAAGTCTAAGAAATACTTGAAGCACTTACCTTTTAATACCTTCCAGACTAATATGGTAAAGTCTAAGAAATACTTGAAGCACTTACCTTTTAATACCTTCCAGACTAGTATGGTAAAGTCTAAGAAATACTTGAAGCACTTTCCTTTTAATATTTTCCAGATCCACCAGAGATCCCCATATTCTGGGGTGCTCGAATATGCAAATATTGCCTTAAAAGAGTAATGGTGAGGGTTGACACCCCCTCCCCCTCTCCTGGCTCCTGTGCCTCCCTATTGGCCACTGAGCTTACCTGTCAGTGGGGAATAGTAGATGAGAGGGGCTTTGGGAAAGATTGTAAAATTTCAAAACCATCTTATACAAGCAATTAAAAAACAAGGTCTATTTTTATATATACTGTACATCAGCTTGATGTAACTAAGTAAATGTCTTACTTCCAGTCAATTTCAGATATGTGCTTTTCTACGGCATGCCTTAGAACAGTGGTCTCCAAACTGTGGCCAGGGGACCAGATGCGGCCCTTTACTTGCTTTTATCTGGCCCTTGGGGAACTATTTCATCCAATGATACCAACAATGGGGCATAATTACCCTCACTGACACCAATGATGGGGCACTATTCCTGCCAATGACACCAAGGATGGGACACAATTTCTCCCAATGACACTAACAATAGGGCCATATGACATTAATGATGGGGTACAATTCATCTCAATGACACCAACGATGAGGCACAATTCCTCCCAATGACACCAAAGATGGGACAGAATTTATCTCACTGATACCAATGATGAGGCAAATTTCCTCCCAATGACACCAAAGATGGCGTCAATGACTTTTCCCCACTAACATCAGGGACTTTTTTTACTCCTAATCCAGCCCCCAGAAAGTCTAAAGGACATTACCCCTTGGCACCGGCGCCTCCTGGCCCTTTAAGGGTTTCAGAAGTCGGGAGGCGGGGCAGGGTTTAGCGTCATGTGACCGCCGTGACACACTGTCACATGATCGGGAAAGGTCGCGATCGAAAGAGGAGATTGGGACCTTTCCATGAGTACTGGACATGTGTGCTGGGAGTGCGCAGGCGTGTGCTCTCAGCACATATGTTTTTTTAATAGAACGCAAATGTGCGGCCGCTCAGCGTCTAGGCCCAGACACCGGGAGGCCGCACATTTGCATGTGTCAAGAGGTTAAACTGGCCCTTTGTTTGGAAAGTTTGGAGACCCTGCCTTAGAAGATGGTCCATTGTTTTGATAGGAGTGACCAATGATCCCTATGGCTATACACTCCTCTGTCTAATATCTGCAGATGCTCAAGCTTTCCCTTTAGTGTGAAAAATAGTGGGGGAGATTTGCTAAAACTGGTGCACACAGAATCTGGTGCAGTTGTGCATGGTAGCCAATCAGCTTCTAGGTTTTATTGTCAAAGGATAACTGAACAAGCTGAAGATTGAAGCTGATTGGTTACTATGCACAGCTGCACCAGCTTTAGTAAATCTCCCCCATTGCATGTGGATCCTGGGCAGAAAACACATTACACAAAGACACTGACCTGCATAAGGAGTTGTGGAGAAGGATAGGCCTCTGTTATAGTTGCAGCCATTGCTGGACTGACTCTATTAAACTGCTGAATCTGTCTCTTCCAGGCCAATGGTAAGCCAGTGAGCGATCCTTTGGGTCCCCACCCTCGCCAGGTGCCTGCTGAGGTGCAGAAGGAGTAGCTCTGAGCCTCCCAGTGCAACCTGCAGACAGAGAGAGAACGTTGTTTACCACGGTCCACCTTGCTGCACCATCACTTATAGGTCATCTGACCTCAATGTTTGCTGCAAAGAAAAGAAAAATTTGGGGCATGCATGCGTGTGCCCACTGCTGACCCCCACTGAGACTGGACACTGTGCAATTTTGTCAGCAGGTTTCATCCAATGATTTATGGCTGACACCTGCTGATTGGCTGTATCCATTCACAGCACACAGCCCTGTGTTTACAAACACACAGGACTCTGTACACAGAACAGCGATCTGTCTGTTTCTTCTCCCTGAAAAGCAGGGAAAAAAAACAGCCAGATCTCTTGGGCCCCTTTCACATAGACGTTCTGATCGGGTCCATCTGCCCGTTTTTCAGGTGGACCCATTGAAACCTCTATTCTCCTCTATGGAGCGGCGGGTGTAAATGGACATGTGTCTGTTTACACCCAACGACATCCAATCCGATTTGATCCGTCGAAAAGAGATGGATGGGGATCCATTCCCCTTCTGTCCACCGGATCGGATGGGATGGCAGTTGGATGGAAACACACAGGCGGTTGTTTTCCATTCGACCGCTCATAGAAGACAGTTGATCCGCTGACTGGTCCACCCCGTCTGAAAGGGGCCTTAGTAAAAGCAGCACATATTACACATACAACACTTGTTAGGCACACAGTTAACCCCTTGACTGCCCCTTGATGTGAACCCTTTCCAAGCCAGTGTAATTAGTACAGGGACAGTGTAAAGTATTATATCTGATCACTGTATTAGTGATGTCAGTGTCATTTAATTTACCTCCCAGTGACGGTCTGTTAGCACTAGATTGCCCACCACACTATCACAGTCCAACTGTAAGTCACTGATCACCAGCACAGCGTTAAAGCTGCGTAAATTCCAGTATATATACACCATAGTTTTTAGATGCTATAACTTTCAAACAAACCAATTATTATACACTTAGTGGGATTTTTCCTTTACCAAAGACATGTAGCAGCATTTTGGCCTAAATTTA
Organism: Staurois parvus; assembly: GCF_062004578.1. Classification (NCBI taxonomy): domain Eukaryota; kingdom Metazoa; phylum Chordata; class Amphibia; order Anura; family Ranidae; genus Staurois; species Staurois parvus. The sequence goes on from NW_028317993.1 coordinate 193,778, forward strand.
TGAAGAAATTAGATTTTTTACATTTCTTTATTTTTTATAACAGAAAGTAGAAAATATTGTGTTTTATTTCCCCAAACTTTTTTGGGTTTTTTTTTGTTTATATAATAAAAAATAACACCAAAAGAAGACTCAAATTTCACTTGGGTACAGTGTTGTATGACTGAGCAATTGCCAGTTAAAGTAGCACAGTGGTGAATATAAAAAAAATTCCCTGGTCATGAAGGGGGTAAAACCTTCGAGAGGTCAAATGATTAAACAGAGGCTAAGAAAATAGCTTCCTTGGCTGTAAAGGGCAAGAGGGTTTAGCTCTGCTCTAAGTGTATGTTATTTCAAGATGTTGCAGTTTGGTTATTGGCGTACACCTAAAACGGAAATAATTTAGTAGGCATTCAGTGGATTCAAAATAGACAATTCATTTTAAATGTAAATTCTTTTTCCTTTATACCACCTGAAAATGCTGATTTGCCGAAAAACAGAAATCTAAATAATAATCCATTAAAGCAGGGCAATGATTATAAGGCTGCTCATGTCACTTGTATAACCTTTCACTCACAAGGAATTTACATTGTCCAGTCACTTTTTGTGAACTCACCGGAACGGGCGCTGAGCTATACTCTTGGTCACAGCACACACATGTTGCCCCAGTTCTCTCCATGTATCCAAGAATAAGACTTCGGTCTCATGGTACAGCTGTAGAAAGATAAGTGCCTACCTCCACAGAGGAGGATAACAGTTATCAAAGAAGGTGACATCACAGAGAAAACTTTATTAGAATATACATAATAATGCTTTCACATTAAAATTTAGATTTGACAGCATGCCTAACAGTGATAATAAACTAGAGAAAAATCAGAGTTAAAGGGCAACTCCATCTTTTTGCACCATGTTACGCCCATATTTAGGTGCTGCCCCAATCTAAAAGGATCTTGTAAAGAGATGCAAAGGTCGCTCCTTTTCTTACAAAATAATTTTACATTCATGACTACAAAAAGTAAAAAAAAAAACAAAAGAAAAAAAAACACCTAAGCCGGGGCCACTGATGCAGAGAAGGTCTGAGATTCTTATTACAGCTCTGAAACTGATCAGAAAGAGGGCTGATCTTGCCACTTGGCAGTCAGTTTGCAAAAAGTTTTGACAATAACTCAGTTTCTACTGTAAATTACACAGGAAGGTTAAATAAAGTGACAAATCTTTAGTAAATTCTCCCCAGAAGCTAGTTTGAAAAATATATTATGGCTTCAACATAAAAGCCTCATTGCTCACTGGGTGTTTAGCCCCCCGTGCCTGAAATCCTGGCATTTTGGTGCAAATGAAAAGTTCACCATCCAGCCCCACTGCTGACAGTCTGAAAAAATCTATGAGAGGCTGAAAGCTGCTGCGGATGGATGGGACTGGATGGTGCGCAGAGTGGTACTAACATTTAGGGCAGTATGTTCCCAGGAACGAATACCCAGAATACATGCAGTGTGCACTCCCAGCATTCATCCTTGGCCACATACTGCCCAGGGGCGGACTGACCATTTGGAAACTCGGGCACTGCCCGAGGGCCCGGGGTCAGTAGGGGGCCCCATGAGATGCCCCTGGTACCTTTTTCATAGGCTTTTTTGAGTTTGGACAAGGACACAGGGGCCCCATAATCCCCTATTGCCCGGGGGCCCCATGAGTTGTCAGTCCACCCCTGATACTGCCACAAACATTAGGAACACTCAGTGCAACATCCAGGCCTGTCCAGCCGCAGCAGCTTTCAGCCTCTCATAGAGTTTTACAAGTTGCCGACAGTGAGGCTGGATGGTGCAACCTTTGCCTTCCGCCCGCATCAAGATGCTGGGATCTCATGCTTCGTTGCTAAATGTCTAGTGTGCATGGGACCTGAGGTGTCTGGAACATGTAAACTTAAAGTGGAACTAAATGTAAAATAGAAACATTTGTGAACAGGCAGTCTTTTTATTGCAGAAAAAAAATGCAATGTTACACTTTCCTGCCTATTTGCAGTCCTCTGTAGAATGTACACTGAACTGCACAAACTGGCAAACTCCCAGCGTGCCCGGATGACTGCACTCCTGCACATGTATGGGAGTGATGTCATCCCACATCAGCCAATCAAAACAAACAAAAACCAGGGTCCAAAAGAACCCAGGGAGAAGAGAACAGCGCCGAGCAGGGACTTTATGGGTGTCAGATTGTTGGAACTAGAACTAAGGTAAGTACGTGTGCCTTTAGTTCCACTTTAAGACAAAAATGTATTGCATAAGCTCACTGGGCCACATAGTCCCCCCCCCCCCCTTTAGGACACAATGCAGCAAAGTAAAAGAACTATGTAGCAAAACAAAATTCATTTTAGGCTCTTGCTTAAAACAAAAAATTGTATTCAAAATTTAGTTTCCAAAACTAATCCTAGAAGATGATACTAAAGAAGATGATGTATGGAGAAGTCTTTAACCGAGGACTGGTATTTAAATGTAGATTAGCTACCAACCTCATCTATATGTCGCCTGGTCACTTGGCTTTCTGGCTGTTCATCATAGCAAAGGCTTGGCTCTAGAGAGTGTCTCTCCATCTTACGCGACAGTCTTTGACATCTGGTGGTCAAAAAAACATTTACTATTAAAGCTCAGTCAGTTCACTTATACCATCTCAGTGTTTTCCGTCTTCAAGCATAAAAAGAGAACCCCAAATAAATAAATAAAAAAGTGAGTGCTTTCAACGTCAGCAGCTATGCACTAAAGGTAACCAAATAAAACTTCAGTCAAAACAGTAAGTAAAGTGCAGCGCTATAAATAATTAAATAAATGATAATAATGTCCGTATAAAATGAATATTCTTATGGTGACAATCCGTGTGTAGAGTGCCCACTATGGCGGTACTTCAGTGCTTGTGTTTTTAAAAGTGGGGTAAGAATACGCACTCACCAGATGTGTAAAGAAATTACGCATTTAAATCAATCATCAGAGGTCCCCTTTAAGGAAGCGGATTAAGCCATGTATAGAGATATCCTCCCTCTGTATGGGTGGTATGTCAGGCACTTCTGGGTGGTATATGGATCCAGTAAACCAGAGGTCCCCTTTAAGGGATGAGTGGGTGTAGCAACCTGTGTAGCAGGAACTCCCTCCTCTGTGTAATAAGGTAGATCTTGATTCAGGGGTGAGCTCTAGGAAATCAATGACTCCACTTCATTAAAGGGGACCTCCGATCATTGATCTATATGCGTAATTTATTTACGCATCTGGTGAGTGCGTATTCTTACACCACTTTTAAAAGCACAAGCACTGAAGTACCGCCATAGTGGGTACTCTACACACGGATTGTCACCATAAGAATATTCATTTATACGGACATTATTATAATTTATTTACTTATTTATAGTGCTGCACTTTACTTACTATAAAAAGAGAACCCACCTCTTTGTTACGTTAGCTTTTGGAACCAGAAGTCTGGTGTTGTTAGTGCACGGTTTTTAGCAAAAAACTGAGGACTTGGGGTAAATAATGCAGGTGCCTGTGAACTACACCCACTATGCACTGATTACACTTGCAATGCTCTGCAGGACTGAATGCATATATTTAAAAGAGAAGCATTGCCAATCGTCTCCTATGGATCATAGGTGTGCAGCTTGTTCTGCACTCCTGTGATCCATTTTCTGACCTCACAGAGCCAGTCCAGGCTCCGAAAGATCCTAACCACATGGTTGGAATCCACCCAGAATCCTGGACCGGCAACTGACTCAGCTTCTCAGCAATCCACTGATATCCTGAGCCAGCCACTCCCACCCCCGCCTATCACTCCAGTGAGTGCTGGAGGGGCAGAGCAGAGAGCCAGTCACTGACAATCACTGCTCCCTTCTCAGAGTGGAGGGGAGAACTGAGCGATCAGCAGTGTCTGATCACTTAATTCTCAGTGGATAGCCGGTGGGGGACAGATGCAGCATCAGATTGATGCTGCATCAACCTAGGTGAGTAGAAGATTTTCTCTTTGTATAGCCCATACTTCTCTTTTAATAAATGCACATTTTTGATTTTATTAATGTGTGTGCAACCTCACCTTCAACACTTAACCTTTAAGCAGAAATCGGGGCAAAATGTTTTTTGAACCATTCAGTGGTGCTGTGCCCATACTGCACGGGCCATCTGCTCGTTTTTGTCTAGGGGTCATAAGAGTGAAAATATACTTACCGAATCAGATGATCCTCAGAGCGCAACACTGGTCCTTGCCGCTTCCCCCCCCCCCCCCCGCATACTAGCGGTCTTGTCAATGGACTGTTCCTGACGTCATCATGCCAACAGACCGTCTCAGAGCCTGAGGATGGCAGGAACAGTCCACCGCTGGACTTGGGGGAGCGTGGTTTTCCGGAGGATCGGAGGACGGGATATATATAGCTTTTCCACTAAACCCCTGGACAAAACGAGCAGTTTTCCCATGCAGCGCACAGCCCCACTGCATGGGAAAGTAAAATTTTACATGGAGTTCTGCTTTAAATTTCAATCTGTAAACCAGACTTGCATCTTAAAATCAGACTGACTATTGAACACTGTAGCTTTGAACAGAAAGTTTTTTGGACAAAAAAATGTAAATAAAAATGTTTAACTTGAATCAGACTAATGGTATTATTTCAAAAGTGAAAGGTCCTCTTTAATGAAAGTTGCAGTCTGTAATCCAACTTACCTTCTATAATCATGTAGCCCCAAAACAGCCAAGGTGATCTTCTTTCCAGAACACTTCCTATCTATTCCAAACACAGAGGTCGGAGTCATGGCGTTTTCAGGAGCCAGGAATGGAGAGGGATCAGCTACTTTAGATCTTACAAGGCTGTTATTAACTTTTTCACTGCTGGGCCCGATGTCCATTTTTTCACCTCACATACCCAGACCACTTTGGCAATGTTTTCACTGGTTATGATCGGCAGCTGCTGATTGTGGCCCTTCATGAATTAGGAGAGTCTCAGGTACCACTCTGCCATAAGTTCATGATCAGCGTAGTGGCTATTAGCTTATAGACTAAGGCAGTGGTCTCCAAACTGTGTCCCGGGGGCCAGATGCAGGCCTTTGCTTGTTTTTTCCAGCCCTTAGGGCACTATTTCTTCCACTGATACCAACCATACCTCCCCCCATCACTGATCCCAATGAAGGGACACAACTCCCTTTAATGACATCAACAATTGACACCAATGATGGAGCACAATTCCTCCCACTGACACCAAAAATGGGGCATTGCGTTTTCCCACTCATGTTAGGACCTTTCTACTCCCAAGGGCCACAATCCGGCTCCCCAAAAGTCTGAAGCACAGTAATGGCTCTTTGTTTAGGAAGTTTGGAGACCCTTGGCTTAAGGGAATGCAACTGCAAAAAGGATTACTGACATGGCCTACTGCAAGCAGTTCTGCCCTTACGTCAGTGCCAGTGAAAGGATTAAACACAACCTCCACCCCGATCATGCCATGCTTTTAATACCAATGAAAGCGGATCTATCATTACAAATTAGAAAGCACATGAATCAATATGGGAACATTTTACCATGACATTCTTTTGAGTAAAAAAAGTACCTTTTTGTTGTTATTAAAAAAAATGGCTGCTCAGGTGATCTAAAGCCTGAGTGGAAGAAAATGTGGGTTCAGTTCGCATCACTCCCTTGTTTTCCCCTTTGTTCTATCTGTATACTTCATATCTTTTCTATATCCATCTACAGTACATGCCTTTTCTTACATATTCCTTTGTAATTAAACTACTTCCACGTATAATCTCCCAAAATGAAAACAACTGAAATATACATAGACATTTAGCAACATTTTACTACTTCAAGTCTCTCTAAGGTAAGATTCACACTACTGTTGGTTGTGAACAAAATTGTGCACTTTCCTGACGCAAAACATCCTGTACAACAAACACTTTACTCCTGCGCTAGGAAAGGACTCAGTAGACCTAATAAGAATGTTCTGGAATTTTCTGGAATATGCACTGCTTGCTGCCCTCAACAGACCGGGGTGGTCCGAATACACTGGATACAAATGGAGAAACAGAAAAAGGGCGCACCGACCTAGTGCATTATCGTTTAAAATAATGTATTAAAGAAACAAAAATAGGTATCATACTCACAATGGACATAATAACACAGGTATGTCAAACTGAACAAGGTGTATGATCCAAACAACATCTGAGTCCATACGATGGAACCCTGGATGACCAACTGGCTAACGCGTTTCGAGGACACAACCTCTTCTTCAGAGCCAACACTACAGGAGTCTGTACTTCTCTTTATATAAGTTACTAAATGGTAACAAAAGGGCTGTCCTTTGGCAGACACGTGGCAGTGCCAATATTTCTGAATTAATTAATTATTATTATTAGTAGTAGTAGTATTTATCAACTCCTAATGGCACTCCCATGCGTCTGTTTTCACACATACTGAAATGCAGGGTACGTTTTGATGCGGCATAATTTTTAACAGGGGTCAGGGGCTTCTTTACCATGATTCCTACATGTAGGGAAGCCCACTGAAATTAATAAACTGATCCACACATAACTCACAGGAACTTGATAAAAACGCAGTTAAACGCACAGATGTAAACTGAGCCTTAAGGCGGAGCTCCTCCCAAAAGGTGAAGTTCCGCTTTAAGGACTGCTCCCCCGCTCCCCATTAAGGACTGGCACCTTTGGGTGCCCAAATTTGACAGGTACCTGCTCCCATTTCCGGTCTGATTGCCTAGGCGATTGGAAACAGAAGTTGTCCTCCCTCCCTCTCTGTAGTCTTTTGGGACACGTGACAGGTCCCAGAAGACTACAGGACCATTCAGGAAGTGCAGCACTACTCGCGCATGTGCAGTGGGTACCCGGCTGTGAAGCCGCAAGCTATCACAGCTGGGTGCCCACACTGAAGATGCCGGCCTCCTGGAATACATGACGGCCTGCTGGCCTCCTGGAATCCAGGACGGCCGGTGAAACGGGCTGCGGGAGACACACCACAGGACCGAGGGACAGGTAAATGGCTGTTTTTTAAAAGTCAGCAGTTTTTGTAGCTAATGAGTTATTTTTTGACAAGTGAGTAGAACTCCACTTTAAAGTGTTACTAAACCCTGGACCCTGCATTAACTATATCTGGCCTCCCACAGTACATAGAACATGGAAATATAATTATTTTAGTAAATATAAACTGCTAAGTACCTTTTATTTTATCAGCGGGTAGAGCAGTCTTGAGACTTCTATCAATGTCCAGCAGAGTACTGGATAAAGATGGTAGGAGGAGTTTTCATTCTCCCGACTGACTTATGAGGCTGCATGACCCCTAAACCTCTGTCTGGACAGTGCTTATTGACCCTGTGCTGGATATATGCACTCTCCCAAGAAAATAAAAAAAGGTCTCTAGCAATACACACCAAACTGTGCATGTGCAGCTTGTCTCCAAGGCTCTGTTCTATCAGCAGATGGATTGGGGACAGCAGTAGAAGGGGAGGATCAGAGAAGTCTGGATCAAACATAATTTTTACACAGTGCAGAGGATTAACCCCTTAGGTTCCACAGTGAGTATAACAAGCATGATTTACTGCATATACAGACTGATTTTACTGTTGTGGGTTTAGTAACACTTTAAGCACAAAAAAATAAAAAATCTAGGACACATACTGTAAACCTTTTTTTACATCTATTATAATTGACCTCAGCAAATGCAATTATTGTACATATGGCACATGGATATTGAGCTATATGCCCCATGGGTCCCTATATTATTATTAGTATATTATTATACAGGATTTATATAGCGCCAACAGTTTGCTCAGCGTTTTACAATATAACGGGAGACAATACAGCAACAATACAAGAGGGATAGGAGGGCCTTGCTCCTTGGAGCTTACAATCTAAGAGGGAGGGGCTAGTGGTTCAAAAGTTAGTAACTGTGGGGGATGGACTGGTAGGAGGAGTAGAAGATTCCATTATTAGCTGAGGGCAGGATAGGCTTTCCTGAAGAGATAGGTTTTCAGAGATCACCTAAAAGTGAGCAGAGTAGGCGATATTCTGATAAATTGGGGTAGAGAGTTCCAGAGCATGGGGGAAGCTCTGGAGAAGTCCTGGAGATGAGCATGGGAGGAGGAGACAAGGGAGCTAGAGAGTAGAAGGTCGTGCAAGGAGCGGAGAGTACGGTTTGGATGATATTTGGAGACAAGATTGGTGATGTAATTTGGGGCAGAGTTATAAATGGCTTTATATGTTATTGTTAATGTTTTGAATTTTATCCGTTGGGCAATGGGAAGCCAGTGGAGGGATTGGCAGAGAGGGGTGGCAGATACAGAATATATATAAATCTGCATGTTCTTCACCTTTCCAAATTTTACCTGAATGTAATAGAAGACACTCTTGAGAAATTCTCTAGGCTCCACCAGAATCAGCATTTGCTCTTCTTTCCCTTTACATAGATCCAGACCATCCTGGAATATAAAAACAGCGATTGGAAAATCCAGAAATATTTTTGTGTTAGCTGAATGAAAAGAGTTCGGAACTTAATTTCTGTGTTTCTCGTGTGTAGAGCAGTCCATGGAAATGAACAGGCTGCCATTCATGCCACACATGGAAATGCACCTGCATTTGGTTGCATCTGCAGGTGTGAACCAAATCTAAGAGGAAGAGAGGACACCCCAAGATAGCAGCTCTCAATAGCTGGCATTATATCACCATTCTGAGTAAATATTTGTAGTAGGTCTTATGTGCACTCCTTATCCCCCCCCCCCACACACACACACACACACATACTTCTTTTTGCCTCATAACATATTATTATTACAGTGCTAGTGTTACTGTTTGTGTTCTTGTTGTATAATTTTGCTGTTGTTTTGGTAAAAATTCTCTTCTTTGGTCCCGGTAGAGTAACAATTTTCTTACTTAATCCCCCAATACCAGGGTGGATTTGATTTAAATCAAACTGATTTAAATTACGATTTAAATCACTAGTCAGTAAGGCTTGATTTAAATCAGAGTTTTCTACATAAAGACTAATTCTTGCTGGTATAACTTTAATATGCAAGTAGATGAAGATTTTTAGAATAACAACTTTTCATATTAGTTTTTTTATCCCCAGTTTAATAGGTTAATCATTCATATTTGGACAACTTTTCTGTTGTACTTAGGAAGGAGAAAAATAATCATTACCTTAATAATAACAATTTAAATAGATTTATTCAACTGAAACAATAACATTCCAGCATATGTTATTTGCTTAAACAAACATCCATGTTTATTTACTAATTTGGCTAAACAAAATATATATATTTTAAGAAACTTAGACTGTCAGCCCCTTCCTCCTCACACTTAGTTTCACTTTTTTCTTGTGCAGATCTATTCCACTCCAAACAATCAGAAAAATATTGTTTCTATTCTATTCACTGAACTTATTGAAACTTAGCAGTGAAGGGGTTGATTCTGTATTCATAGGTTTGTAGAAGTTAGGATGAAGGTCTTTTTCTTAACTCTGTTCATGTTAAAACATTTTTGCTGTGAAGAAGAGGCATGTGATCTCCGCTGCGTCAAATTCAGTTTTGAGAACTGCAAAAGTAAACCAAGCATCTGTGATAATATCTTGTAGGCAGAGAAACTGCCCAATAATCTTACAAAAACCTCTGGAAGAGCAAGACATTGTGAATGGATTCATGGAATTTATTTACCCCTTCCCTTGGCATCAGAGACACCGCTCTCTCCTGGTTCTCCTCCTACCTATCCCAACGCTCCTTCAGCGTTTGCTACAACGGCGCCACCTCCTCTTCCCTCCCCCTCTCTGTTGGGGTCCCCCAGGGCTCTGTCCTTGGACCCCTTCTCTTCTCCATCTACACCTCCTCCCTTGGCAAACTCATACACTCCCACGGCTTCAACTACCACCTCTATGCTGATGATACTCAAATCTACCTATCCACCCCTCACCTCACCCCCACATTCTCCGCCCGCATCACTCACCTCCTAAACGACATCTCTGACTGGATGTCGCTCCATTTCCTCAAACTCAACCTCTCCAAAACCGAGCTTCTCGTCTTTCCCCCTTCCCGTGCCCCCCCCCCCATCCTTTCCATCACTACCAACAACACCACCATCAATCCCGCCCCGCAAGCCAAGGTCCTTGGCGTCATTCTGGACTCAAACCTTTCCTTTCAACCTCATATCAAATCTCTCACAAACTCATGCAGGCTCCACCTCCGGAACATCTCCAAGATACGCTCCTTCCTTACCCCAGACACCACTAAACTACTCGTTCACTCCCTGATTATCTCACGCCTTGACTACTGCAACTCCCTCCTCACCGGCCTACCCCAGTGCAAACTCACCCCGCTTCAGACCATCCTGAACTCAGCTGCCAGACTCATCCACCTCACCAGCCGCTCCACCTCTGCCACCCCCCTCTGCCTCTCCCTCCACTGGCTCCCCATTGCCCAACGCATTAAATTCAAACTGCTCACTCTGACCTATAAAGCCATTCACAACACTGCCCCTAACTACCTCACCGACCTGATTCCCAGATACCACCCTACCCGTACCCTTCGCTCTTCACAGGACCTCCTTCTATCTTGCTCCCTGGTCTCCTCCTCCCACGCACGACTGCAAGACTTCTCCAGGTCCTCCCCCATCCTCTGGAACTCACTACCCCAACCCATCAGACTGTCACCTTCCCTCCTCACCTTCAGGCGCTCCCTGAAAACCCACCTCTTCAGGGAAGCCTACCCCACCCTCACCTAACAGCCGCTGCCCTTCCCTCCTCCTTCCACTCCATCCCCCACAGCCATTTCCTCCTGTACCTCTACCCCCTCCCTCCTAGATTGTAAGCTCGAAAGAGTAGGGCCCTCTTACCCCTTGTGTGCTGTTTGATGTTACTGTACTGTTTCATGTATTGTCCCCCCTCTATTGTACAGCGCTGAGCAAACCCTTTGGCGCTATATAAACTCGATAAATAAATAAATAAATAAATAAATACCCAAAAAATTAAACATATACAGCCTTATTCTACATAATTAAAAAACTAATCTTTATTTCATGATGGAATAACCTTTGGATGGTAATATATTTTCCTCAAAAAGCATTTTATTAAAAAAAAATCCGATTTAAATAAAAAAATCAGATTTTTTAAAAAAAGCATTGATTTTTATCCACCCTGCCCAATACTGATGATCTCATCCCTCTGATTCCCACCCTTGGAGGCTGCTCCCAGTGTTAGCCATGATAAGCTCAGAATACCTCTCTCAGTCTTAGTGCCCCCTGTGCAGGCTGATATCAAGTCAGAGGATTTTCAAAGTCCCCCCAAAAAATTAAAAGTCAGCAGCTACAAATACTGTAGCTACTGACTTTCATTATAAGGATATTTAGATATCCATGGATCAAGTGCCGCCCTCACCTGGGCTGGTTACTCACTGGTCTTTGGCAGCCCGGTGCAAGCATGTTTATTAATTGAAGTGCGCAGTGAGCCCTAACAGCTTCACAGCCAGCTACCTACTGCGCATGCACAAGTTGAGCTGCACTTTGTGAATGGTCTTGCAGCTTTCTGGGACTTGTGATGTGTCCCAAAATGTTGCGGGTTAAGAGGGGGGTGGGGGTGAAGTTTCTCTTGGATCGCCTGGGCGAAGTTTCACTCGGATTGCCTAAGCGATCCAAGTGGAAGTGGGAGCAGATACCTGTCAAAACTAGATACCCGCTCGACCCCCCCCCCCCCAGTATGACCGCAACGTAACAACGTATGACCAAACATGTTGGGGGGTGAGTTGGCGGCAAAAAAAAAGAACTCCCTCTTTTGTGTGAAATTCCACTTTAACACTGTATGCTAGTTTTATGATACATTGATTATAGTTTACTGAATACTTACCAGATTACATGATGACATTATATACATGCTTAGCATTTGGCATTCAGGTTTAAAAAATGTATTCTGCATATAGGTAAAAGGAATTACAGAAAACAGTGTGTGAGAATTACATTGTGTGCAGTGGCTTGCTGTTTGTGCACAAAGGTGGTGCCATAAAAAGAATACAATGGAAACCTTTTCTCATAAAATATGAATTATTAGAATGTATTATTCTCTTTTTAACATAATAACATAAAGGAAACCAGTACTGACACAGCCTGGATGCCTTCATTACTGACCTTCCCCTGAAAATGTTTGTTGTTTGGCTATTTTTGGCATCAATAAATTCAGAGCTTCCAACTAGAGATGAGCGAATTATTCAAAAATTCAATTCGGCTGATTCGCCGAATTTGCGGGAGAAATTTGATTCAATGCGAATTTATTCGCTGCGAATTTAACTTATTAAAAGGGTTTCTAGGCTTCAGAGAGCCTTTATATTAGTGCAGAACACTGTACCTTTAATTTAAATGCCCTTGGAGTCTGCTGGGGAAGAGAAATAATACTGTCAGTCAGTATGACATGCAGATGAGTGCCGTCGATCTTAGAATCACCGCACACTTCACTCATTTGGGCAGTCACGGGGCACAACGAAGAAGAAGAAGAATGAAAAGAAGAAGAATGAAAAGAAGAAGAAGAAGAATGAAAAGAAGAATGAAAAGAAGAATGAGAAGAATGAAAAGAAGAAGAAGAAGAATGAAAAGAAGAATGAAAAGAAGAAGAAGAAGAATGAAAAGAAGAAGAAGAAGAATGAAAAGAAGAATGAAAAGAAGAAGAAGAAGAATGAAAAGAAGAAGAAGAAGAATGAAAAGAAGAATGAAAAGAAGAAGAAGAAGAATGAAAAGAAGAAGAAGAAGAATGAAAAGAAGAAGAAGAATGAAAAGAAGAAGAAGAAGAATGAAAAGAAGAAGAAGAAGAAGAATGAAAAGAAGAATGAAAAGAAGAATGAGAAGAATGAAAAGAAGAAGAAGAAGAATGAAAAGAAGAAGAATGAAAAGAAGAAGAAGAAGAAGAATGAAAAGAAGAATGAAAAGAAGAATGAGAAGAATGAAAAGAAGAATGAAAAGAAGAAGAATGAAAAGAAGAATGAGAAGAAGAATGAAAAGAAGAATGAAAAGAAGAATGAGAAGAATGAAAAGAAGAATGAAAAGAAGAAGTATTCCAGTACAGCAAAAAGTGTATCTGCAGAGAGCTCCGCTATTTCTGACAGTTCTCTGACAGTTCCTTCACATTTACAGCGGTTGAAACATTGTATTTGTTTCCGAATAAAAACATCTGTATCCTAAATGGAAACAAATAGATACAATGTTTCAACCGCTGTAAATGTGAAGGAACTGTCAGAGAACTGTCAGAAATAGTGGAGCTCTCTGCAGGGACACTTTTTGCCGGCTGATCGGGAAAAATTCGATTCGTGCATCCGAAGTTGGCTAATATTCGGATTCGGCACGAATCGAATTTTTCCTGAAATTCGAAACGAATTCCACTTCGCCTGGTTCGATTCGCTCATCTCTACTTCCAACCTAGGGCAAGAATTTAGCTAATGAACCCAGAGAAAAATCAGAACGGCTCATCTAATCTGAGTTATTGACTCAAAGTACTGAAAGCCTTTGGGTTAGCATAATAGTCCAGCAACTAGAATTTCCAAAAGAGACTTTAGTACTGACAGCTCCTATTTGCTCTTACCAATTGTTCAGTGTCTGCCACCCCTCTCTGCCAATCCCTCCACTGGCCTCCATTCAGTGTCCTCCACCCCTCTCTGCCAATCCCTCTACTGGCCTCCATTCAGTGTCCTCCACCCCTCTCTGCCAATCCCTCCACTGGCTTCCATTCAGTGTCCTCCACCCCTCTCTGCCAATCCCTCCACTGGCTTCCATTCAGTGTCCTCCACCCCTCTCTGCCAATCCCTCCACTGGCATCCATTCAGTGTTCTCCATCCCTCTCTGCCAATCCCTCCACTGGCTTCCATTCAGTGTTCTCCACCCCTCTCTGCCAATCCCTCCACTGGCTTCCATTCAGTGTCCTCCACCCCTCTCTGCCAATCCCTCCACTGACTTCCATTCAGTGTCCTCCACCGCTCTCTGCCAATCCCTCCACTGGCCCCCATTCAGTGTCCTCCACCCCTCTCTGCCAATCCCTCCACTGGCTTCCATTCAGTGTCCTCCACCCCTCTCTGCCAATCACTCCACTGGCTTCCATTCAGTGTCCTCCACCCCTCTCTGACAATCCCTCTACTGGCTTCCATTCAGTGTCCTCCACCCCTCTCTGACAATACCTCCACTGGCTTCCGCTTACTCAACTAATTAAATTCAAGGTACTTACAACAACTTCTAAAGCCATCCACAACTCAGCCCCCAGCTACATCACTAACCTAGTCTCAAAATTCCAGTCTTCCAGTTCTTTTCCTTCCTCCCAAGACGTCCTGCTCTCCAGCTCCTTTGTTACCTCCTCTTATTCTTGCCTTCAGTACTTTTCCAAAGGTACTCCCATCCTCTGAAACTCCCTTCCCCAATGTGTCCGACTATCTCCTACCCTGTCCACTTTTAGACAATCCCTAAAAACCTCATCTCTTAAGAGAGGCTTATCCTGCCCCCTCCTAGCAACGGTACATGTATTTTTCTCTATCAGCCCATCCCCCGCAGTTATTACTTTTTGTATCAATTGACCCTCCCTCTTAGATTGTAAGCTCTACTGAGCAGGGCCCTCTGATCCCTCCTGTATTAATTTGTATTGTAACTGTACTGTCATCCTTTGTGCAAACTGCTGGCGCTATATAAATCCTGCATAATAATAATAGTACAGATTTCCTCAAATAGGACTAACCCTCTCAGATGGATATTTTATTGCAGGTGACGTCTGGCAGACTGAGACTGCCCCAGGTTTCTTTCTTAGATCTTGATTGCTCTTACAGGGAGATCTTCCTGCTATAATCCATGACTGTTCCTGGCCACCTTTGCTCTGGCTATGTTTTCCGCAGTCTAGAATAAATATGAAAACCCAATAGAGAGAATGGGACATCTCATAATGGCCACATCAGTTGTGAAAACCTGTGATGCTCAACAAAGATCTCAATAAGAGAATCCCCAGGAGATATAAAGAACTAACAGGCATTTTATCTCAGCAGCACCTACAAAGAACTAAAATATCAGTTTGGAGTTGACTGATCCTTCCACTTTAAATATAAGCGGCTCTAATACAAAAACGTGTTGTCTGTTCCAATCACAACTTACTACACATGTCCAGTCAGCAGGCATCTCTCTTCTCCAGGTAATGCTCCATGGCACAGAGTGTGGCTCTAAGGAGTAAGTATACCCAGCTGAACTCAGAGCTTCCAGCATACCTTCTGACCCTGCATCTTGGAGAAGACCTGCGCAATAAGAGATCAATCAACAACGCAATGTAGACATATATGTGTGATTTGCAATGATGCAAAAAGTTGATCTGTAATGTTAGCAAGCACCAAAAGACAATTTATATAGTGCCAACTCTCAATGAGTCAAATTTGCTTGTAAACTCTACATGTAAGAACACAAGGCCTAACCTTGCAGATACCCTCTTCTGGTCCTCCAAAAAAGCTGCCAAACACTAATCTGAAATGGTAGCTTGCGCCAAAAGACTATATATATATATATATATATATATATATATATATATATATAGCCAGTTCTCAATGTGCCCCATTTGTTTGTAAACCCTGCATGTAAGAACATAGAGGTGACCAAGAAGTCCTGGCTGGAGCAATTCGATGAGCCTTGCTACTGGAATATTACTAAGGTCAAAGTGGATTACAGAGCTGAGGTGAGGGAGAGTTCAGAAGATCATGACCGCCGTCCTGCAAAATTGAGAGGGTAGAAAGTGGCGCTGACAATCTTAGCCAGAATACACACCATGGTATTTAAGCTCATCAGACTCTAAGGACTGATTCACACTTCATACTTTTGTACCATGCAATGTGGTGTGGGCCAATGCACTGTGTTTACTGTGTCAGTAATATTGCACTGACACCCACTGCAGGTCGCAAGGGCAGCGCATTCAGAATGCGGTGCACGAAACCCGCGCAGCATTCTAGTGTGAATCAGCCCTTAAGGATACTGCACACATGGACATGGTAGAGAAGACAGCACACTTGCTTGCCTGCCTCTTACGTCTTCTGCATGTTGTGTTCATTTTTGTGGGCTAGAAGCCAAGGTGGGGTCATGTGTAATATGGGGCTGTGGTGATGCCATGGGAACCTCATTTCATTTTTTTTTTCCCTCCTGGTGCATCAAGGGAGGGAGGCCTTGGGGTACTTTACAATGCCACATCATCAGGGGGCTTGCTGAGGCTCTGGTTCTTGCAGCCAGCCCCCTGATGAAGTGAAACATGCATGCCATCATGAGGCCAGCTACAAGAACCCAAAATAGATAGTTCCCCCCTGATGTTGTAAGTAAATGAGATGGTGGAGCAAGACCTGGAATGCTGCAGTGGATCGGTGGTTTGACCCAGGACAACACTATATCAGCTGGATGTGTAAGTATGTATTTTGAAGGTAACCCTGCTAACAAGATAGGAGGGGAACAAAAATAGAACACAGGGATGGTAAAGGGTCATTGAGGTTGCTCTTTTAATAATACATAGAACCTTCCTAGATCTATTGCCATAATTTTCCCTACAGTTCTACATATCACTATTCTTATAGTAAATTATTTATTGTATGGTGACATAGGTTCAGATGTAACAAATACTCCAGTACAGGGTGGATTTGATTTAAATCAAACTGAGTTAAATCACAATTTAAATCACTAGTCAGTAAGGCTTGATTTAAATCCTAGTTTTCTACATAAAGACTGATTCTTGCTGGTATATCTTTAATATGCAAGTAGATGAAGATTTTTAGAATAACAACTTTTCATATTAGTTTTTTTATCCCCAGTTTAATAGGTTAATCATTCATATTTGGACAACTTTTCTGTTGTACTTAGGAAGGAGAAAAATAATCATTACCTTAATAATAACAATTTAAATAGATTTATTCAACTGAAACAATAACATTCCAGCATATGTGATTTCCTTAAACAAACATCCATGTTTGGTAACTAATTTGGCTAAACAAAATATATATATTTTAAGAAACTTAGACTGTCAGCCCCTTCCTCCTCACACTTAGTTTCACTTTCTTCTTGTGCAGATCTATTCCACTCCAAACAATCAGAAAAATATTGTTTCTATTCTATTCACTGAACTTCTTGAAACTTAGCAGTGAAGGGGTTGATTCTGTATTCATAGGTTTGTAGAAGTTAGGATTAAGGTCTTTTTCTTAACTCTGTTCATGTTATAACATTTTTGCTGTGAAGAAGAGGCATGTGATCTCCGCTGAGTAAAATTCAGTTTTGAGAACTGCAAAAGTAAACCAAGCATCTGTGATAATATCTTGTAGGCAGAGAAACTGCCCAATAATCTTACAAAAACCTCTGGAAGAGCATGACATTGTGAATGTAGTAATGGAATTTATTTACCAAAAAAAATTAAACATATACAGCCTTATTCTACATAATTAAAAAACTAATCTTTATTTCATGATGGAATAACCTTTGGATGGTAATATATTTTTCTCAAAAAGCATTTTATTCAAAAAAATCCGATTTTAAATAAAAAAAATCAGATTTAAATAAAAACAAATCAGATTTTTTTTTAAAAAATCATTGATTTTTATCCACCCTGCTCCAGTATATACACTATATTGCCAAAAGTATTGGGACACCCCTCTAAATCATTGGATTCAGGGGTTCCAATCATTTTCATGGCCACAGGTGTATAAAATCATCACCTAGGCATGCAGACTCCTTCTACAAACATTTGTGAAAGAATGGGTCACTCTCAGGAGCTCAGTGTATTGAAGTGTGGTCCTGTGATAGGTTGCCACCTGTGCAGTAAGTCCATCCGTGACATTTCCTTACTACGAAATATTCCATGGTCAACTGTTAGTGGTATTATAACAAACTGGGAAGAACAGCAACTCAGCCACAAAGTGGTAGGCCACGTAAAATGACAGAGTGGGGTCAGCGAATGCTGAATCGCACAGTGTACAGATGTCGCCAACTGTCTGCAGAGTAAGTAGCTAAAGGCCTCCATACTTTGTGTGGCCTTTAGATTAGCACAACAACAGTGTGTAGAGAGCTTCATGGAATGGGTTTCCATGGCCAAGCAGCTGCATCCGGGCATTACATCACCAAGTACAATCCAAAGCATTGAATGCAGTAGTGTAAAGCATGCCACCACTGGACTCTAGAGCAGTGGAGATGTTTCTCTGTCTGGTAATCCAGTGGACGTGTCTGGGTTTGGCGGTTGCCAGTAAAACGGTACTTGCCTGACTGCATTGTGCCAAGTGTAAAGTTTTGTGGAGGGGGGATTACGGTGTGGGGTTGTTTTTCAGGGGTTGGGCTTGGCTCCTTAGTTCCAGTGAAGGGAACTCTTAAGGCATCAGCATACCAAGATATTTTGGACAATTTCATGCTCCCAACTTTGTGGGAACAGTTTGGGTATGTTCCCTTCTTGTTCCAACATGATTGTGCACCAGTGCACAAAAGAAGGTCCATAAAGACATGGATGATTGAGTTTGGGGTGGAGGAACTTGACTGGCCTGCACAGAGTCCTGACCTCAACCCCATAGAACACCTTTGGGATGAACTAGAGCGGAGACTGTGAGCCAGGCCTTCTCATCCAACATTCGTGCCTGACCTGACAAATGTGCTTCTGGAAGAATGATCAAACCTTCCCATAGACACCCTCCTAAACCTTGTGGACGGCCTTCCCAGAAGAGTTGAAGCTGTTATAGCTGCAAAGGGCGGGGCCAACTCAATATTGAACCCTACGGACTAAGACTGAGATGCTATTAAAGTTCATGTGTGTGTAAAGGCAGGTGTCCCAATACTTTTGGCAATATAGTGTATGTTTAGATAGCACAAACTGAGAGCTGTTGATTTCATGATAGATGTACCAGCTACATCTTGCAGAACTTTAGTTAAACCTCCAGTGTATACTTATGATAGGGACAGATTATAATTTAGAGTTGTTATTGAAAGACTGTCAGCTAAGAGCACGCACACATAAAGAGGTTTAAGGGGTGTTTTCTTTGATGTACTCCAGTGAAGATAGCTGCAGGATTCTAGAATACCACTGAAGAACTCTGAAGACCTAAGGTGACCGAAGGAGGATGGATAAATTTGAAAGGTTATGTTTGCCAACTTGCTTGATTTTCCTAAATAATATATGAAACTAGCTAGGTTTTGTTAACAGTGTGCTCATTCTTTAATCTTAATTTACATATTTTAACTTGTGTTTGTGTCTTCCAGAACATGGACCATGGGCAAGCCTGGGGTTATTTAACATATCGCGGTAGGTCCTGGTACATTAAATGTCATTACAAATTTAAAAAAAAAGCAACAGACCAAAAACATACTGTAAAAAGTTTAATAGAAATCCATGTTAATATTTTAGTTCAACGAAATTATTAAGGGAAAGTTAATGTGTATTAAGGTAAAAAAAACCTTCTGCATGTAGCTTCCCCTTGTACTCACCTGAGCCCAATCTCAATCCAGCAGTGTGCACAGGAGCAGCCGTTCTCTTGGCTCTCTCCCTCCTCATTGGTTCCCACTGCAGTCAATCAGAGCCAGGGAGGAGCCGCGCTCTGTGCGTCTATGGACACACAGAGCCAGCTCGGAAGCAAGCATGCTTGCTATGAGGGCACTCGGTGGGGGCAAAGAGCCAGGAGTGCCAGCAGGGGAACTCACGGAGAGGAGAATTGGGGCTGCTCTGTGCAAAACCATTGCACACAGCAGTTAAGTATAACATGTTTGTTATTTAACCACTTCAAGTCCGGACACTTTTACCCCCTTCCTGTCCAGGCCAATTTTCAGCTTTCAGTGCTATCACACTTTGAATGACAATTGCGCGGTCATGCATCACTGTACCCATATGAATTTTTTAGCATTTTTTTTAAACAGATAAAGCTTTATTTTGGTGGTATTTATTCACCACTGAGATTTTTTTTTGCTATGTAAATGAAAAAGTCCCAAAATTTTGAAAAAAAGTGTTTTTCTTACAAAAGTTTGCAAATAATATTTCATCGTAAATCTTGGCCAAAATTTATTCCGTTTATCTTTTTAGTAAAAAAAATAAATAAATAACCCAAATTAGTTTATAACCAAAATTATAATTTTTAAACATTTGTTTGTACATTTTTATTTTATTTTTTTATTATTATTATTATTATTATTATTTTAACATACTGTCGCCCTAGCAGTACAGTGTCACCATGGTGACACTACTACTTGTGGGGGGTGATGAAGATTTTTTTTTTTTTTTTTTTTTACACTGATTGCTTTTACACCCATAAAGGCTATAAAAGCAATCATTGCTCCTTCTCTCTGGCTGCATTCTTGTAGCCATTGAGAACTACTGTGTGAGCTGTGATTGGTCACAGCTTGTCACATGGTACAAGGCTGTTGTGAATAGCTTTGTACCATGTGACCTCTGTGATCATTCACAGATTTCACACGTAGTAAGCAATGATGTCAGAAGTAACATCTTGCTTAATACTCTGCATGTGATCACTGATTGGCCAATCAGTGATTACATGATCGGTACCTTGCACAGAGGTCCCATACGACGATCGGTGTTCCACTGTGTCCGGAGGACACAGCGGGCACTAGATCACAGTGCTCCCAGGGAGTGCGCACAAGCAGGGGGCGGGGAGGCTGTTTATAAATGTTTACCCGACCCTGTACTGCCACCGTCTGGCCGTTTATATACAACAGCTGGACAGGAAGTGGTTAAAAAAAAATAAAAAGCAATCCTTTACAATTAGTTTAATAATTAAGGTTGGTGGTAAAAATGTCTGGATGACATCTAAAATACTGTTTTCTATAAAGGAAGGGGTGTGGGAGTTTGCTTAAAACCGTGCGTACATGCTCTCTGATGATCCCGTCCAGCTAGTCTTGAGGGAACATATCAACGTAGAGGAATCTTGTGGATGCATTTTGTTATATAATTCTGTTTTCATAGATCCTGTTGTCTGCAGATGACTTTATTGAAGAAAAAAAAAAAAGCAAGTCTTTCTGGCAGGACTGCTTAGAACCCAGTGCAGCCTTCAAATGATAGCATCTGAAAGGGAGTATGCCATAAAATTTGATTGCAACATCCGACCTTTTACTCATAGGCAAGCAACACAAACTGAAGCCACAGCAAATGAGGGGTTATGAAATGTGAAAAAAAAAAATAATTGGCCAAACTAACTCATTATATTAATTTTCCAAATTCTAGTATACATTCTTACACATATACATAGGAATAGATTTACTAAAACTGGAGCGTTCAGGATCTGGTGCAGCTGTGCATGGTAGCCAATGAGCTTCTAACTTCAGCTTGTTCAATTAAGCTTTGACAAAACCTGGAAGCTGATTGGTTTCTATGCAGAGCTGCACCAGCTTTTGCACCCTCCAGTTTAAGTAGATAACCCCTATTGTTTCCTTTTAATTCTTTGTAGAGTTTGCAGTGAATTGTTTGGTAAACAGTGTAGAAAAGTAATTGATGAACTAAGCTGTTTAACCACTTGCCTACCAGGCACTTATACCCCCTTATTTACCAGGCCAATTTTCAGCTTTCAGCGCTGCCGCACTTTGATTGACAATTGCACGGTCATGCAACATTGTACCCATATGAAATTTTGATAATTTTTTTCTCACAAATAGAGCTTTCTTTTGGTGTTATTTAATCGCCACTGGGCGCTTTACTTTTTGCGCTATAAATAAAAAAGTGCAAAAAATTTGAAAAAAAAAAAAGTTTCTTTGTTTCTATTATAACATTTTTCAAACAGGCATTTTTTTCTCCTTCACTGATGTGCGTTAATGAGGCAGCACTGATGGGCACTGATAGGCGGCCCTGATGGGCACTGATAGGCAGCACTAAAGGGCACTGATAGGCAGTACTAATGAGGTGGCACGGATAGGCGGCACTGATAGACAGCACTAATGAGGTGTCACGGATAGGCGGCACTAATATGCAGCACTGATAGGTGGCACTGATAGGTGACACTGATGATGGGTACTGATAGACGGCACTGACTGGCATCACTGCTGGGCACTGACTGGCAGCACTGACTGGCACAACCCCTGGGCACTGACTGGTGGCACTGACTGGCAGCACTGCTGGGCTGCACTGGTGGGTGGCACTGGTGGGCAGCACTGGTGGGTGGGCACAGGTGGGTGGCACTGGTGGGCACAGGTGGGTGGGCACAGGTGGGTGGCACTGTTGGGCACATGTAGGTGGCACTTCTGGGCACAGGTAGGTGGCACTGCAGAGTGGCACAGGTGGATGCACTGCTGGGCACAGGTGGGTGATCTGCTGGGCACAGGTGGGCGGAGCTAGTGGGCGCACTGCTGGGCACAGGTGGGCGGAACTTGCGGGTGGCACTGCTGGGCACCGATCATCAGGGCACTGATCATCAGTGCCCTGATGATCGGTGCCGATCCCCGCTCTGACAACTGCAGGTTCTCGGCAGTACTTTCCTCACGATCTGACAGCGTGAGGAAAGTGCAGCCGAGAACCGGCACTTGCATTTCCCTCTGATCAGCGTGTCATTGGACACCGCTGATCAGGTGGTAAAAGGCGCTGTGATTGGCCTTTTACCACATCACGTGATCAGCTGTGTCTGTAGGACACAGCGATCACGGAGATCGCCGGGTGCGCGCCCCCTGGGGCGCGCAGGAGAGCGCGTTCTGGGGGGACGTCATATGACGTCCACTCAGAACTGGCCGGCCGCAGTGAAGCCGTCATTCGGCTATCTGCGGTCGGCAGGTAGTTAAGAAAGAGAGTGAAGTACACTATATGGTTAACGATTTGCGGACATTTATTGACCATCAAACCCATATGAGTTTGTTGGACATCTCAGGTTAATTAAGGGTATTCGTATTGAACAATTGCCACCAGATTGTAATTGTCTGAATGTCTTTAGGAACAATCGAGTATTGTCCATGATACTTTTTTTATTTGCACTAAAGCCTGGTACACACTGAATGAGAAAAAAAACGGACAGCTCAGGAGGAGCCACTGTACTAATTATTACTGTTATATAGGATTTTTATAGCGCCAATGGTTTGCTCAGCGCTTTACATTATAGTGGGAGACAATACAGTAACAATACAGTTCAATACAAGAGGGAATTGAGGGCCCTGATCCTTGGAGCTTACAATCTAGGAGGGAGGGGTGAGTGGTACAATAGGTAAAACTGTGGGGGATGGAGTGGTTGGAAGCATAGAGGATTCCAGTATTAGCAGAGGGCGGGATAGGCTTCCCTGAAGAGAGAGATTTTAATGATCGCCTAAAGGTAAGTAGAGTAGGTGATAGTCTGATAGATTTGGGTAGGGAGTTCCAGAGAATGGGTGATGCCTTGGAGAAGTCTTGGAGATGAGCATGGGAGGAGGAGATAAGGGAGCTAGAGAGTAGGAGGTCTTGCGAGGAGCAAAGAGTACGGTTTGGGTGATAGAGATAAGATCAGATATGTAAATTGGGGCAGTGTTGTGGATGGCTTTGTATGTCATAGTATACTAATGATCCGATATTGGTACAGCGAGCTCCCCTGCTGTGCTATTGGGTTCTGACAGGGATGCCCCCCATCCCGGACAGAACACTTCGGTCAACACTGTCAGCCATTGGCTGAGAGCACTGATCAGGAGCTGATCAGCAGACCTTCTTCAATCATGCCTCTTTGACAGAAGCCGACCGAACGTCTGGCTTCTGACAGACCGGCTACCACATCGGGCCAAATATCCAATAAAAATTGGAAGATGCCAAAATACCGCTCGACATTTGGCCCGTGTGTAGTAGGCTTGACATCCAAATCTAAATGTCTTTGTATGCTAGAGAATTGTAGAATGAACAGTACCCTTCACTAAAACACATTCACTCAATTATTTGGAGTGGGGTCCTTGTAGCTTTGGCCATATAGCGTATTTCTCATCCAGGATCATAAGCAGAGCCTATCTTAGGTAGAGTGACTTGATGATCTTATATTGATGGTCATCTTCTTCATTCACCCAGGTAAAACCGTGCCTGAAGAGCAGGAGATCAGCAAAGTCATGTACCATGACTGGCGTCTTATACCACGGCATGAAGAAGAGAACTTCAAGCAATTTATCCCTCTGCCGGAGCCAGAACCTGTCCGCTATGTGCCATACCCACCACTACTGAGGGCTATTGCTCTGGCTCAGTTGCAGAAAGAAGGAAAGCCTTTAACAGAGCCCATGCTGGACATTGGGAGATTACGGGAATCTGATCATGAGCTCCAAAAGGAGCTTAAAGTGAGGAGAGCCAAAACAGGGACACCAGTGTGATAAGGCCATGGACTTCTGCTACTTCCTAGAAACATGGATTCATGTACAGTTTATTGTCAGCAGCGTGACCTTCAAACCAAAATGGCAACAAAGTGCCATGGTAATTGGGGTTGTGGGCTCTGCTCTTTGTTGAGGGTTGTTTTCAGTTATAGACCATACTGAGTAAAGAGTGCACAACACCTTCCGTAATTGAAAATTGTCATTTTTACTCAATGACACCATAAGTAACTGTTGGACTTTCCTATTTGATGTTTACTGGGCTGTAATAAAACTTTATATAAAATCACACCATTATGTGCTACTGAGAATTTAAAGGCATTCCATATATGCAGTGCTCAGCATAAATGAGTACACCCCTTTTGAAAAGTAAGATTTTATTCAACATCTCAACACAAGAACAATTTCCAAAATGTTGGCAAAACTGAGTTTTATGTAACATTTGTTTTGCTCATTACATGAAAGTAAGGTTAATAGTATAACGTAGATTACAAAATCTTCAGTTTTACTCCAATTAGTTGATGCAAAAATGAATACACCCCACAACAAAAACTACTATATCTAGTATTTTGTATGACCTCCATGATTTGTAAGGACAGCACCAAGTCTTCTAAGCTTGGAATGAACAAGTTGGCAACATTGCAACATCTACATTTTTCCATTCTTCGAGAACAACCTCTTAGAGCCTGGATGCTGGATGGAAAGTGATGCTCAACTTGTCTTTTAAGATTTCCCCATAGGTGTTCGATTGGGTTCAGATCAGGAGACATACTTGGCCACTGAATCACTTTCACCTTGTTCTTCAGAAATGCAACAGTGGCCTTAGATGTGTGTTTTGGATCATTGTCATGTTGGAAAAGTGCACAACTTCTCTTTCAATACAGAGCAGTACATCAGTGAATTCATGATACCATGAATTAAATTCAGCTCCCCGACACCAGCAGCACTCATGCGGCAGCACAGGAGGACATTGCCACCACTATGTTTCACTGTAGGCACCATGCATTTTTCTTTGTACTCCTCACCTTTGCAACACCGTACAGTTTTGAAGCCATCAGTTCCAAAAACATTTATCTTGGTCTCATCACTCCAGAGTACAGAGTCCCAGTAGTCTTCTTTTTGAGTATGCTCCCTGGCAAATTCTAGGCAGGATTTTTTGTGCATGGGAGAGGTTTCCTATGTGGATGACACCCATGCATGCCATTCCTATGCATGCCATTGCAGTATACGCCATATTGCGTCATAGGAAACAATTGCCCCAGTTTTTGCTTTCTATTTTAGACAACTGCAATGAACTTGCATGGAGATTTTCTTTAACCCCTCTCATCAGAAGACGCTCTTGTCGAGGTGTCAACTTCCGTGGACAGCCTGGAAGTCTCTGTGAGATGGTTGCAGTTCCATATTTTTTAAATTTTTGTATCACTTTTGATACAGAATTCTGACTGATAAGTAAAGTGTTGCTGATCTTCTTGTAGCCTTCACCTTTCTTGTGTAAAGAAATTATTTTCTTTCTCAGGCCTTGTGACATTTCTCTTCCATGTGGTGCCATTGCTGACAGCATGAAATGGGAGGGGTTTTCTTTGTTAAGTAATGCCCTTTTATAATCAACTGCTGTACACCTGTTTAATGAATATTTAGACTCACCTGTAGTTGAATTCTTGTTAATTAGGATTTTATTGTCTAAAACTTAGCTTTGCGTCTAAGACTTTCATTGAGGTGTATTCATTTTTGCAATATGGTCTTGAATGAATTTGTTAGGAAAAATATTTTCTTGAATATTACTGAATAAGTTTAAACTAGGTGGAAACTGAACCCACATCAGAGGGAAGCAACTCTGCCCATGGTATCGAAGGACACTAGCACATCGAGGGGAGGGGATATATGAGCCGTGGCATATAGTGTGGCCCCTCTCGGAAGCCACGTAGGCCGTGAACCTCCAGCTCTACGGATGGGGGTCAAACAGAACCCGATTCCCCGCTCCAGGCAGCGGAGCAGGTCTACAGGGATCCCCAATGTCGGCAGGATCCCATTATCCCCAGGATGGAGACAGATGCTGTAAGGTGCTTTTTATGGTGGTATTTATTCACCACTGAGTTTTTTTTTGCTAAATAAACAAAAAAACACAAACTTTTGAAAAAAAACCCACGCATTTTTCTTTGTTTCTGTTATGAAAATAACCCAAATTATTGTATATTATTAGTCTGTAGGAAAGTTATAGAGTCCACAAACCATGGTATATACAGTGGGGATCGAAAGTTTGGGCACCCCAGCTAAATATTTGTATTAATGTGCATAAAGAAGCCAAGGAAAGATGGAAAAATCTCCAAAAGGCATCAAATTACAGATTAGACATTCTTATAATATGTCAACAAAAGTTAGATTTTATTTCCATCATTTACACTTTCAAAATGACAGAAAACAAAAAAATGGCATCTGCAAAAGTTTGGGCACCCTGCAGAGTTAATATCTTGTACTGCCCCCTTTGGCAAGTATCACAGCTTGTAAACGCTTTTTGTAGCTGAAAGGAATTGACTCTCGTTCCTCTCGAGCCACTGACCCCCGTCAGTCCCTGGCCTTGATCAGTGTCTGTCCTCAGGCCCGGAGCCCCCTCTGAGACACAGGAAATGCACACAGACACAAGGTGGTATCTCAGAAGGAACTGAATTTATTCTTCCGTGTTTAAACTTATATATGAAACTTAAAACAATGCATGGAAATAGAAGAACCAATCAATTGTCAGATATGCATAAACCAATCAGAATATTACATACGTCAGTCATGCCCAATCATTTGGCATTTATGTAAATTATTATTAAGTGCGTCAAACATGAAATTTTGCTCAGTATAGAAAGTAGACAATTTCCCTATTTAACATTGGCTATAATTATTAATAATCTTGCAACAGGATATATCCAACCGCAGACTTTCAGTCTTGTGCTAGCTAAAAGAAAAAGGGAAGTTACACCTGAAGGGAAAAGAGGAACCTTAGGCTCTTATCGAAAGTAAAAAACAGTCTTAAAACACAAATTCATCTTTAAGTACTGACTAAGTTTTAAAATGGATACTTATCTTAAAATGGCAGAGCTTAGGCTAAGAGACAAAATGGCGGTATGGTAATGCTGAGAGGCTGATTCCTTCAAACCCCCTCTTAGGTCACGCACGTGACCTTACACCTTTTTTACAGGTTGGTACCTGGGGCCCTTAGTAGGTCCTTTATCAAGATACTGATTCCACATGGTTCTAGTAATGGTGGCGTCAATAAGTTTCTGCATTAAACCTCGGATGCAGGGGATACAATAGCAACCACACAGAGTTAATACTGCAGCAGCCATTACTATGGAAATCAGCATAGTTTTCATCAGGGTTCCCCATTTACCAAACCAATTTTCAAATAAACCAGCTAGTGGATTTTCTACTCCTGAGTTTTCAGCCAATTCTTCAGACAACATTTGGAGGCCTTGAAGGGCTCTAGTAATGCTTCCATCAGGAGCGGTGTTATTGGGGATAAAAGTACAGCAGTAGGAACCAAACATTTTACATACCCCTCCTTTCTCAGCTAATAACATATCAAGAGCAATGCGGTTTTGCCAAGCAGTAAGGGATGTTGCATCAAGTTGGGCAGAGACCCCCTTTAGAGCATCTCTAGTATAGTTAACAAACCTTTGTTGATTATAATAAATGTAAATAATCCAATCCACATTTTTGTTAGGCTGTACCCATATAGCAATAGAGGCAAACCCTGCAGCAATCTGGTCCTGAGCTTTAAATTCATCAGGGACTCCTCTTGGTACACCTATAGCATCTATGTAAACTCTATTGTCAAAGGAACCACTGGGTGCATTTCTTTTATACCTTCTAGATCTGGATTTTTCCAAGATGGGCAAGCTTCTTATCCCATCTTCTACTTTGATCATAAAGAAAGGCATGAGAAGATGGGTCAGAGCGCAGCTTCCCTTCCATCTGCTGGGGAGTCTGGCTCTGAGTCTCATATCTCCACACAGCCACCACACATCTGACAGTTGCTGCCGGTGGTCCTGAAACCATTCCTTCCGGTAGCCTTCTGCGGAGGTGTGGTTGGTCTTAATACAGTAATTAGGTGGAAATGTACCTAAATCTTTACCCTTAGCATCATCATGTTCAAAGCAGGTGAAATTTCCTGGTACCGGTTTAGAGGCCAAAGGTAAATTTCGTAATCCGGTAACAGGGAACTTCTTAACAAAATCAGAACATTCCTTCTCAGTGATGTTATCTTTATACATTCTAATTAGGCAGGACATATTAGTTTCTTCTTCTAACAAAGGAACTGTGGCAAGTAGGGGGCGGGGATTGGCACATGAAACACAGTCTCCCTGTCCCTTGCTCTTAGTGGTCCATCTCACCCATTCAATCCATTCATTTTTGTCAGAGTAACCAGTTTCAATGCTTAATCTGTCTTCTGATTGCATCACTACTCCTGTCACCTCATTATCCAGTCGATCCCTAACTTTGGGGAATGAATTGTCTATGGTATTGACATGGACTCTTGGGGAGGGTTTTACCTGTAATATGAGGTTGGCCCAGGGGTCTGTTCCTGACACAGTTATTCCCAACCTATATTCCCCACTATCTCTGACCTGTGGGTTCCTTATTGTGAAAATGATATTCCCTTGGCCTTTTGCTATAGAGATTCTTTGATAGGTGCCTATGTCCTCTAGGGGAATTCTAGCTGATTGGGTCTCCCATTTATGAGGGTCTGTTGTCCACCATATATTCTCCCAGTAACCACAGGGCTTATTCCTCCCACACATGTACACATTATAAGGTCCAATATCATAAGTAACTTTAGTCGGGTCAAACACCTGGTTTTTAGTCAGAGTAAACACTATGGTCTGATTTACATCCTCAGTAGTCAAGACTGGTGTTTCCTGTAACCCCCATCCCTTATCTTGTATTGACATTCTTCTCATCCTTCTCTTAGTGCGGGTTAGACCTCGTTTCTTTCTGACACTAGAATGTTGTGTACTATGGTTTTGTGTGTGCACTGGTTCTGCATTATCTGGGTCATTAGCTTGGATGGGGGTATTACATATACTCTTAATCACTCCATAATCATCTGGGTGATAAATACAGTTAGTTATTGTCCATACTGGGAGGAACACAGTCAGGGTTGCTAGTATGAGGAAGCAAAATGTCTGCCCAGAGTTCTGTGAGAGCATCAGAAAGGTCATCTTCTTCAAAGACTTTTACACCGGCTTCACTTCCTTTTTCTTCTTCTCTATCTGTGTCTTTGTCTTGCTTCTTAGGGGCTTGGTTCACCCTTTTTACACGACTGGCATGGATCCAGGCCTTGGAATCCTCAGTCAGGACAGCGGTCCTGGTGACAGCGATCACAGAAGTAGGGGGCCCAAAGGGATACTCTTGCTTCCGATTCCTATGGAGGGCTTGTATCACCACACGGTCCCCGACTTGGAAAGAGTGAGTTGGTTCCTGTGAAGAAAGAGGAAAGGTGCGAGCAACATTTCTTTCAACCTTGTCCAAAGTTTCAATACGTTTTCTCACATATTCCTCCTGAATCAATTCCAAATCCCCTCTTTCTACCATGAGTGGCTGTCTGGCCCAGGGAGTGGGACATTCCTGACATACCTTGGCCACAAATGCTGGACCGTTGTCAGAATTAATCTGGAGTGGACATCCCCACCTGGGAATAATTTCCCGTGTGAGGATCCTCACTACAGTTTGGGCATCTTCTTTTGTGGTTACAAAGTTTTCTACCCAGCGGCTAAACATGTCCACAATTACCAAAAGATATTCTTGTCTTTTTTGCTACCTTTGGCATGTGTGTAAAGTCTACTTGTAGGTGGGTAAAAGGTGTTGATGGGTATGTCAGGTGTTCATGTCTTGCCTTGTGACTTGTGAGGATTGTTTGGGTTATTCCTTATGCATGTAATGCATCTAGACACATAAGATTTTACCAAAGAGGGAAGGCCAGGAATGAAAAAATCATTATCCAGCAGTTCACATGTAACCTGCCATCCCCTGTGACCTACTCCATGATACTGTGAGATGAACAGAGGTGCACTAGCCTTTGGAATGCATGGTCTCCCCTCTGTGACACAAAGTCCAGTTTATGGATCTTTGGTCACACCAGCTGCATTCCACTGCTTAATATCTTCTGAGGTAGCATATGTCTGTAAATCCTGCAATGTTTGATCCAACAGTGGCATTTCAGGGGTGAGCATTGGCATCTGGATCATGGCAGGCTGGGTAAGGGCCGCCTCTTTTGCTACTTTGTCAGCTAGAGCATTTCCCTTTGCAATATCAGTTTGTTCATTTGTGTGTGCCCTACAGTGTAGGATAGCAAGGGATCTTGGCAGTTGTATGGCTTTGAGTAAAGCCTTCACCAGAGATGAATGTGAGATGGATTTTCCTCTCTTTTCCCAAATTATTCCAAAATCGTGGCACACGCCAAACGCATATCTGGAATCTGTGTAAATATTTACATCCTGTCCCTCAAAAAGCTGACATGCTCTTGTAAGGGCTATCAGCTCAGCGGCCTGAGCTGACTGGTATGGGATGGGTTTTGCTTCAAGTACTTTATCTGGCAACTGCACCACCGCATATCCTGCATGGTAAACAGTATCAGTGGGTCTCGAGCAAGAGCCATCTACAAAAACATTCTGTGCCTCTGGAAGAGCCACAGAAGACATATCCTGTCTTGGGGAGGTGTCCTGATGAATCAATTCCAGGCAATCATGCTGTGGAACAACTTCATCCTGCTCTCCCTTTAAGCCTAATAAGGCATTCAAAATTGGAGCTGGACCTGAAGTGGGAGAGGTATATTTTATTCTCAACTTAGGGTTTGACAACAGTATAACCTCATATCCACTAAGTCTCTGGGCTGACATGTGTTGGGTATGTATATTCTTGAGTAGAATAGACACATTGTGGGTGGTATGTAAGGTGGTCTCATGTCCCAGAGTGAGTGACGTAGCCATTTGGACCACCATAGCGCATGATGCTAGTGCTCTGAGACACGCAGGCATGCCTTGGACCTGTACTGGAACCATTTTTGAGAAAAAAGCAACAGGGCGGAGTTTTCCTCCATGCTCCTGGGCCAGGATCCCTGCCATAGTTTTACAATTTTCCCTAGCATACAGATGAAACATTTGATCATATGCGGGCAGACCAAGACCAGGGGCTATTACCATAGCATTTTTCAGATACACAAAAGCATTGCACATATCATCTGACCATTTCACAAGATCTGACATTTCTGAACCTGTGGCTTGTCTCAAAATGTTGTCATAGTAGGAACAGTCAGGTATCCATTGGCGGCAGTAACCAATCATACCAAGAAAGGTGAGCATGTCTTTCTTGGTCAATGGGCGGGGCAGACCCATAAGAGCCGCAGCTCTTTTGTGGCTGACTTTCCTTTCACCTTTTGTGAGAACAAAACCAAGGTATTCAACAGTTTTCTGACACCATTGTAGCTTTTTCTTAGACACTTTATGACCACATTCATATAACCAGTTCATGAGATCTACACTATCCCCCTGGCTGGCTGCCCGATTAACACTACAGAGAAGCAAATCATCTGCGTATTGAAACAAAACTGAACCATGGCGAGGAGTCCATGGCTTTAAGGTAGCCTGGAGGACGACAGAGTAGACCACAGGCAAATCTACATACCCTTGCGGTAACTTACACCAAGCAAGGGTCTTTCTCCTGTAATGAAACGCAAAAATTGGGCGTGTCTCCTTGGCAACAGGGATTGAAAAAAATGCATTTGTCAGATCAATCACTGTGAAAAACTCAGCATCAGCTGGGATGGAGGAAATGAGTGTTGGTACATCAGGCACTATTGGGGCAATGGGAATCACAAGATCATTAATGGCCCTCAGGTCCTGCACAAATCTGTAAGAGCCGTCCGGCTTCTTAACTGGATTTATTGGGCTGTTGTATGGTGAAATCACCTCTTCAAGAACTCCTTCCTTGAGAAAGTGTTCCACCATGGGCGTTATTCCTTCCTCCTTTTCTTTTGACAAAGGGTATTGTTTGTGAAACACAGGTTGAGCCCATGGTTTCAGTGTGGCCTTATATGGAGTGCAGGAAATGGATCCCACATCCAAGGCACTTTTTGCCCAAACTTTGTCATTAATTATTCCAGCAGGAAATGAGGGGTCTTCTTTAGTAATCATTGTCATGGCAGGGATGATTGGCATTTTGGCAGAGTGAGCCACAATACCACCTCTCTTTGTGGATTTCAAGTTGATGTTCAACTCTCCCAGGAGGTCTCTCCCTAACAAATTAACTGTACAATTGGGTATGATTCTGAATGAGTGATCTAGCAGAGTGATTCCCTGTATGGGGTCAAAAATTGGAAGAGGCGGTGTTTTATAAGTCTTGGTCAGTATCCCATTTATTCCCATGGAAGGTTCAGCATTCATTACCTCTCCCTTATAATAATCCTCACTCAGACTCGAACGAGTGGCCCCGGAGTCCAACAAAAATGGGATTAATTTGCCCTGTATATGTAAGGATACAAGGGGTTGTTCCTTATAAGAATGAGAGGCAAGCGGGAATGCTGGGATACCACCTTCTGGGCACCTTCATTTATTTTGTGATTGTGTCTGCCAAGAGATAGGAAACCTCACATTCTGCTGTGGGAGGTCCCTTTGTGGTTGGCCTGGGGAGGGGCTATGCTGGGCGTGGTCCTGAGTTTCATATGGACATTGATTTCTCCAATGATCCTCAGCCCCACAGTTGAAACAACCCGTGTCCCGTCCCCTATTATTCCTCCCTCTTCCCCTAAACCGGCCTCTGCCTCGGTTATTGAAACCCCCCCTTCTCTTGTACGGCGGGTTTGTGTGGGGAAAAGGATCTTCCTGAAAATGAGTGGCCACCGCCTTGGGTATCTCTAGACATCCGGCAGCATCTTTCTCAGTCAATTTTAATTGAAATTGTTCTCTGGTACAAGTGGGCCATTCAGAAATCATCTGTTTTACAGTTAACATGACACTGGGTTTTAGATTGGACAGGAAAGTCTGAATCAGTA
The DNA here is from genome assembly GCF_062004578.1 of Staurois parvus. Lineage (NCBI taxonomy): Eukaryota > Metazoa > Chordata > Amphibia > Anura > Ranidae > Staurois > Staurois parvus. The sequence continues at coordinate 227,027 of NW_028317993.1, forward strand.
GACTATGCATGGTGTCTTGCAATGTCAATCCTGCCTCTTGTGTCCATGTCTCATTAAATCTTTTCCAAAAATCTAACACAGTTTCTCCTGACTTTTGCTTGCAGGCTACTGCGGTAGGGAGGGAGGATCTAGATTGGAAAGCTCATTCCATTTCTTCTGAGACCTCTCTCCACATATTGTCCCTATCATCTTCTGTGTTTAATTTATAATTTGTGGCAGTAATGTTGCCTGCTTCTAAGATGGATATGGTCCCAACATTACCCCAATTCCAAGGGGAAGTTTGTCCCAATATTCCATCGAGGATAAGGCGCATATCCTCTTGTGTGTAATTTCTACCTTTACATGCTTTCTTCAAATAGCTCACAGTAGCCGTTGAAGAAACAGTGGGTCTTGGACAATGTTTGACAATCCTATTTATGTCTTCTATCTCAATGGGTTTATTTAATAGATTGTCTCCTATTGTCATGAAGGGCATCTGTTGTGTATTGGAATCAATACCATATTGGGTATTATGGCGTGTGTGTGATGGACTTAGCATGTCCACTATACCTAGACTATTAGCTGCTCTGAACAGCAGAGAGCCTGAACTAGCGGAATCATCAACAAGTGAGTCATCTGCTTCAGTAGTTGAAGAAACAGCTATTCCCCCTGTCACTCCCTGTGTGGTAGGAATTTGAACCACACCCTGGGAGTGCGCGGGAGTTTGAACTGTACTAGGCTGTGTGGTACAAATGTGAACAGCACTAGGTATTTGAGGGGTCTGTGGAAGTGTTGGTGCTGGAGGTGCAGTGGGGTGCTGGACTGCATAATGTCCGGCTAAAAAATCAATATCTTCTTAGAGATGGATAAAGTTTTGTGGGCTGTGGGACAGGTGGGACATATGGGGGAGGGAATGGCATGAGAGGGTGTGTGGGTCTGTCTATTTCTGACTCTAATGCATGTCTTTTAGTGGCATCTACATTTCTAGCTTTGGCTTTATTTTGTTTCCCAGTTTGTCTATGAAACCAGAGAGGGGCAAATTCTAACCAATTTTGTCCTCCTCTGGCCATATATTTCTGATCCCACGCAGGATCTCCCTCATACCATGGAAAAGCCTGTTTATCCCCCAGACAGAGACCCCTAATCATATCCATATGAAAAGTATCATTACTCCCATCACGGGGAAACGGGTCAACACTTCCCATGAATTCACTCCAGTCTGCTAATTTATCCACCCAGGGGTTAACTAGATAGTAATCTGTCCCACAGATACGGGCTACATAATCTTTACATATCTCACCAACATTTGGGGGGGGGGAGTTTATCCTTACTTCGACCACTTCCCATTTTTTACACTTACAAAGGTCTGTGTTACAAATCTGTCCTATAGGCTGTCCCAAAAGACAGGGGTCAACTTCCAAATGACAATTTACTTTATAAAAATGTCTGGACTTAAGATATTGATTGGGTCTTTCTCTAGTGGTTGACCAAAAGTGGAGATTATAACCTGGATATACAATACTTCTAATAATATCCTGACTCTGACTACCTCCCACTTTTTCTAACAATAAGCCTACAACACAATTTGAACAAGACATTTACATAGGCACCCAACTCAGTGTTGCCACGCAATCACCCCATCCAGATCATCAACCAATAAGGTTTAGCTGAAGGGGTGGGGCATGTCACACTGAAATTGACAATACCTTCAGTAACCGCTGGTCCATACACTTACCACCTGGACACTTGTGTCACACAAACAAATTATCTTATACTTCTATGCGATAGGAAGAAAAGCAAAGAGTTGCAGGACAGAACTGATCAACCCCGGACTTTTTCTGGTTTCTTCTTAAAGAAACTCTTTTCAGTCCCTTCTCTTAAGAGACTTGCAGTTCCCAAAACTGCTCCGGTCTTTCCAGAGTGCTTCCCACAGCACTCTGCGCCTGGCCACTGGCGTCTTATGACGTGAGGTCCAGTGCTACAATAGGGCATGAAATTTTTATCAGAGCCTTAACGGCAAGAGACTTATTTGGCAGAATGACAAAAAATCTTACTTACCGAAGGGTGATTATCTCATCCCGGACACGAGCCCCCAATTGAAAGGAATTGACTGTCGTTCCTCTCGAGCCACTGACCCCCGTCAGTCCCTGGCCTTGATCAGTGTCTGTCCTCAGGCCTGGAGCCCCCTCTGAGACACAGGAAATGCACACAGACACAAGGTGGTATCTCAGAAGGAACTGAATTTATTCTTCCGTGTTTAAACTTATATATGAAACTTAAAACAATGCATGGAAATAGAAGAACCAATCAATTGTCAGATATGCATAAACCAATCAGAATATTACATACGTCAGTCATGCCCAATCATTTGGCATTTATGTAAATTATTATTAAGTGCGTCAAACATGACCTTTTGTTCAGTATAGAAAGTAGACAATTTCCCTATTTAACATTGGCTATAATTATTAATAATCTTGCAACAGGATATATCCAACCGCAGACTTTCAGTCTTGTGCTAGCTAAAAGAAAAAGGGAAGTTATACCTGAAGGGAAAAGAGGAACCTTAGGCTCTTATCGAAAGTAAAAAACAGTCTTAAAACACAAATTCATCTTTAAGTACTAAGTTTTAAAATGGATACTTATCTTAAAATGGCAGAGCTTAGGCTAAGAGACAAAATGGCGGTATGGTAATGCTGAAAGGCTGATTCCTTCAGTAGCCAGCCAAGAGTCTTTCAATTCTTGTTTGAGGTATCTTTGCCCATTCTTCCTTACAAAAGTCTTCCAGTTCTTTGAGATTTCTGGGCTGTCTGTCACGCACTGCTCTTTTAAGGTCTATCCATAGATTTTCAATTATGTTGAGGTCAGGAGATTGTGAAGGCCATGGCAAAACCTTCCGTTTACGCCTCTTGATGTAATCCCCCATGGATTTTGAGGTGTGTTTAGGATCATTATCCATTTGTAGAAGCCATCCTCTCTTTAACTTCAGCTTTTTCACAGATGGCATCAAGTTACCATCCAAAATTTGCTGAAATTTTATTGAATCCATTTTTCCTTCTACTCGTGAGATGTTCCCTGTGCCACTGGCTGCAACACAACCCCAAAGCATGATTGATCCAACCCCATGCTTAACAGTTGGACAGAGGTTCTTTTCATTAAATTCTGTGCCTCTTCTTCTCCAAACGTACCTTTGCTCATTCCGGCCAAAAAGTTCAATTTTAACCTCATCGGTCCACAGAACTTGTTTCCAAAATGCATCAGGCTTGTCTATATGTTCATTTGCAAAGTTCAAACGATGATTTTTGTGGTGAGGACGTAGAAGAGGTTTTCTTCTGATGACTCTTCCATGAAGACCATATTTGTACAAGTATCTCTTTATAGTGGAATAGTGTACCACAACTCCAGTGTCTGCCAGATCTTTCTGGAGGGATTGTGCAGTCAAACGTGGGTTTTGAATTGTTTTTCTCACAATCCTGTGAGCTGTTCTGTCTGATATTTTTCTTGGTCTTCCAGATGTTGCTTTAACTTCCACTGTTCCTGATGATTGCCATTTCTTAATTACATTTCAAACAGAGGATATTGACATCTGAAAATGCTTTGCTATCTTCTTATAGCTTTCTCCAGCTTTGTGAGCGTCAACGATTTTCAGTTTCAGTTTTCTAGACAACTGCTTAGAAGAACCCATGGTGCTGATTGTTGGGGCAAGGTCAGATGAGTCTGGGCATTTAAAACCTTTGAGCTTGACATCACCTGGTCTTCCCAGATGATGATTGAGAACAATCCATGACAATGGCAGGTCTCAGATTTGCAAAGGGGGCAGTGCATGCTATAAATTCTGCAGGGTGCCCAAACTTTTGCAGATGCCATTTTTTTGTTTTCTGTTATTTTGAAAGTGTAAATGATGGAAATAAAATCTAACTTTTGTTGACATATTATAATAATGTCTAATCTGTAATTTGATGCCTTTTGGAGATTTTTCCATCTTTCCTTGGCTTCTTTATGCACATTAATACAAATTTTTAGCTGGGGTGCCCAAACTTTTGATCCCCACTGTATATCTACCAATCAATCAATTCTAATGTACTGATGGCCAATCTCAATTCTTGAGGCCCAAAAATGCCAGGACAGTACCAATACCCCCCAAATGACCCATTTTTGGAAAATAGACAGCCAAAGTTATTTAGTAAGAGGCACGGCAAGTTTTTTGAAGTTGTAAATAAATATATATATATATATATTTTTTTTTTTAACATATTGTCACCAGTCCAGTCCAGTATTATCATATAAGTGGTGTGGTGGTGATTAGGGACACTGACCTGGTGACAGTATGTAAAAATAAATAATAATTTAATTATTTTTTTCAGTTTTTTTATTACTTTTTTATTTTATTACCATTTTCAACACATGGTGCCCAAAGCAATACAATGTTACCATAGTAATATTGTACTACTCTGGGCAAGGATTTTTTTTTTTTTTTGCATTTCATTGGTTTTAGCAACCATTGTTACTGAATGAAACTGAAATAGTCTGGGGGAAGGGTTCGATTTTTGTCTTTTTCTTTTTTTCTATTGGTGTCCCCATCTGGGGAGATTCACCCTTCACCCTCTCTATGCATCCTGCAGACCACTGCCACTGGGACAGAAAGTGCGACAAAATGCAGAATGTTAGCATTTCCACTAGAGCAAGAAGTGAAATGAAATGGCGTAGTGGAGACACCTGTTCCTGTGAAAAAAATGAATTAAAAAAATTGTTTTAAGCCGCCACCCCCACGCATATTTAAAAGTAAACACGTATGTAGCATGTGCCCAGGATTTTTATATTATTGTGGATCATGTGTTTCCTACTCTAGGTGGGAGGAGGATACATTGTATCTTTCTCTTCTTGCACGAGAGGAAGAAGTAAATAAACAAATGTGTGTAAAGAAAATATATTAGAAAAAATGAAAACAAAGAAAAAATTAGCTATACCATGGTACGATCTAAATCAATGCCAGGGTCAGCATTAGGGTTAAGGTAAAGGTAAAAGGTCAAGGACAGTATATTTTAAGTAGGATTTAAAAAATAAATTTTTTTTTTAAATTATTAATTAGTACTGTTTAGGTAGGATAAAAAAAGCAAAATACACACTGTTGTCTATGGGCTGTACTACGGGTACAAACAAATAATGTACACATATGTGGTATCGCTGCGATCATCAGGAGTAGGAGATATTATTTTGGGTTGTTTCTTGGTGGTAAAGCATGGTAATAGCAAAAAATACAAAAGCTAAATTTTTAAAAATAAGTTTTTGCTTTTCTTTTTAAATAATTTGAATCAGTTTCCCTTTGATAATAAAAATAAAAATCAGGAGCTATCCATTACCATTTACCACTATAAGAAAGCCCCATTTGTCCTGAAATACACCATGGTATAATGGACCTGGATACAATAAGTAGTCGCACCGATATGTACAGTTGTACTAACACTTGCCAAAGTTGCAAAATGGTGTTCAGGCATTAACATTTGTTTTACCTTTGGTCACCAAGGGGTAATGCCCCCCACCGTCTACATAAGTGCATGCACATACAAATGTAAACACGTATGTAGAGTGTGCCAAAGAAAAACTGATTGTATCACACATATTAAATATGAATGAGAGAACAATTCTAGGGCCATCATTCATGGTTAACTGTGAACTGAAGAACACCAAAACTACTGCTCCAGGCTGGTCCACCCTTGTCTGCCAGGACTATCAAGAGCTAGTCTAGCTTAGATCTAAGCATGGAGGAATGACTGCCATCCGATAAAACCATTTCTTTATTAGGACAGATCTAAAAAGACAAAACTGATGACCTGCAAAGAGCCCTTTAAAGCATCACCTATGGATAATTTGGGGTATCAAAGTTTGTTGCCATTTCAATTTTATGGCTTGACATGTTGGGTTTGTACTTGGCTCAACCTTATCTTTTATATTTCATCAAACAATGAGAATTTTTTAGTGTTTGTATACATCAAAACTAACTTATATACATTTTTTTACTAACAATAGGGGGTTTATTAAACCGCTGTGCTAGTATGCTGTAAGATAAAAATTTGAAACTAGCATCAATGTGTTCTCCAGAGTCTCTGCTTTCGGAAAATATATAATTTATTAGGAATATAAAGTCATTGTGAGCCACAAATCGTGCAGTTTAGCCGGAGTGCAAGAAAATGAAGAAAGTCTCCAGTGATTGGTCGGTCAGGGTCAGGTGACCTCCAACTGTCACTTCTGACACTAACAGCTCACTCTGCTTTGAGAGATTGGAGAGGAGGGAAGCAGAGAGACTTGAATGGAAATTTCTAGTCACATCCACAGCGATTTTACAGTGATTTCGTTTCAGAGAAGACCGGAGATGACGTCTGAACGCCCAGAGACAATAAGTGAGTGTTATTAAATAAATTTTTTAAACCGTTGCTATGGTTACCGTTTCTCTGTTTTGATGGGCCTGTCCCCAGCAGTGTCCCTAGGAATCTGAATGGCCCACCAGTAATCCCAATTACAGTGCTAGCCCCACCTACAAGGCCTACCCCTCCTCTAGAGGACTAGTTATTCTCCCTGTGGGTGGGGTTTGGTGTGGTAGGTCTGCCCTGTGGTTTCCAGGCCCCTCCCATATGCCATGATATAGGATGTAGTGATGAGCCTGAGGCTGGAGTCTGTGCAGACTACAAGTCCCAGCATCCCTTTGGGTATCAGGGCTGTGTGTTATGCACAGCCTGCCATCATCCCTATGCAGCAATCACTGAAAGCCCTGTCTGGGGATGATGTAGGAGAAGTGTGCTGTGACAGAAATCTCTTGTTGCCCCTAGCAACCAGTCAGCCTCTAGCTGTCAGTGCTGCACCAGGCTGTGAAATGAATTCTGACTGGTTGCTAATAGCAACAATAGATTTTTCCTTATAATACACTTGTCATACAATGCATTTTTAATCCCCTAATTATGTAGAATTTGTAGAATTCATTCACTAGATCACATTTTGGTGGATGGGGTTGTTTACATTTTGCTAGAATGTTATTGAAGTGTCCCAAGTGACATGTCATTCAGTTCTCTTCATCATTGGGGCCTTGTGATGTGGAGGCTTGAGTCCCTAATGCTGAACAGAAAACATGTCCATGTGTGAGATAGATAGATATATATATACACAGGGCTTTCCTTCTGGCTGAACTAGGGTCTGACACCCCCACTGATGTACGCGGGGAACGAGTGGGACTTTCTCAGCTCTCTGCAGCTGTGCCGGCCACAGAGTAAGCAGGCGGATGCATTTGCCAACGCTGCCTCTATAGTGCTGGCCGGCGGCTGCAGCAGTTCTGACAGTCTCCAGCAGAGATCTATGTGAAGCTGCCCTCTCCCTGTATAGGGTAGGGGATATGCCTTGACAGGGGAGCCAGGAACAGGCTGCAGGGACTGAGAGAGATCTGCTGCCTGTAGGTTTGCTGCCTGTGCCCACTCCTAGTGTCCTCGCTCCTCCTGGCTGAGTGCACAGTTTCCCCATAACTAATTGTTCATGTTACATAGAGAATGTGGATCTATTGTTGCTGCTGAGGAACAGTATGGGCATCTATTGTTGCTGCTAAGAGGCACATTATTGCTGCTGGGGTATCTATTGTTACTGCTGGGCTATCTTTTCTTGATGCTTGGCTAATTATTGTTGCTGCTGGGGTAACTATTCTTGCTATCTATTGTTGCTCATACACCTACTGTTGTTGTTGGGGTATATATTCTTGCTGCTGGGGTAACTATTATTGCTATCTATTGTTGCTCATACATCTACTGTTGTTGTTGGGGTATAAATTCTTGCTGCTGGGGTAACTATTATTGCTATCTATTGTTGCTCATACATCTACTGTTGTTGTTGGGGTATATATTCTTGCTGCTGGGGTAACTATTCTTGCTATCTATTGTTGCTCATACATCTTCTGTTGTTGTTGGGGTATATATTCTTGCTGCTGGGGTAACTATTCTTGCTATCTATTGTTGCTCATACATCTACTGTTGTTGTTGGGGTATATATTCTTGCTGCTTGGGTAACTATTACTGCTATCTATTGTTGCTCATACATCTACTGTTGTTGTTGGGGTATATATTCTTCCTGCTGGGGTAACTATTCTTGCTATTTATTGTTGCTCATACATCTACTGTTGTTATTGGGGTATATATTCTTCCTGCTGGGGTAACTATTGTTGCTAGAAGGGGCCTATAATTCCCGTAGTCAGTGGGGGTTATCGTTCATGCAAAGATGTGTTCTAATGGCTCATGCACATGGGAACTGAGAGCTGTACTGTATAAAAACTGGGCATGTTCCTGTGCTAGCAAATAACAGGTCTTGCATTCAGCTAGTAGAAATCAATGCCAAGGTGCAACACACAGCAGCAGTTCCCATTTATTAATGCCCATCCCCCGTGGTACTGGAGTTTTGTGATTGATGTGTATAGGGACATATGCTCTGCATCCCTGTAGGTATTTGTCCCTGTATGGAATTACTGCTGGGATGTGTAAATATGAATACAGCTGCTGCGTATATCATTCTGGTATTGATTTCTACAGGCTGTTGGCAGCCAACTATACATAAGACCTATGGCAAAGATATGCCTGGTATTACACTATATGGCTTAGAGGGCCTATGTGCATGAGCCCTCAACTTCTCTGTCACCCACCAGGCACGGAGTAGTAGAGCGCAACAATATGAAGCGCATCCATGCCAAATATCGCAATTAAAGCCTCATTCAGATGGGCATTGGACCCCGTCCTGTGTGCAGGCTGCCTTTGCCTGCATGCAGCTCAGGGTGGATGCAGAAACAAACTACAGAAGCGGATGCAGATGCAGCAGCTGCAATGACACAGCCACATGTCAAAATGTGATAGCTGCGCAGCCCCAAATGCAGATTGTGTGCACACAGGGCCGTGCAGATGATCCAGATTGTGACATGCATCTACTTCTATAGGCTGTTTGCATGTAGCTCAGGCAGATGTAGAGCAATGCTAGAAGGAGGGGGCGGCTCAGACAAGGGGTTGTGCTAGGAGTGGGTAGGAGGTGGAGAACAGCCTGACCTAGAGGCAGGGGGGTGAGTAGTTCTTCCACCTATACTTTGAGGAACTTTAGACAGATTTTATATATATATTGCTGTCAATAAGGAATGCTTTCAGAAATAGAAGTGTTAATCATTTATTTTTATTAATGAACAAAATGGAAAGTAATTGAACAGAAGAGGAATCCAAATCAAATCAATATTTGGTGTGACCACCCTCTGCCTTCAAAACAGCATAAATTCTTCCAGGTACACCTGCATACAGTTTCTGAAGGAACCCGGCAGGTAGGTTGTTCCAAACATCTTGGAGAACTAACCAAATATCTTCTATGGCTGTAGGCTGCCGCAACTCTTTCTGTTTTTTCATGTAGTCACAGACAGACATGATAATGTTGAGATCAGGGCTCTATGGGGGCCAAACCATCACTACCAAGACTCTCGTTCTTGTTTACACTGGAGATAGTTCTTAATGACATTGGCTGTATGTTTGGGGTCATTCTCCTGCTGAGGAATACATTTGGGCCAATCACACGCCTCTCTGATGGTATGGCATGATGGATAATTATCTGCCTGTATCTCTCAGCATTGAGGACTCCATTGATCTTAAGCAAATCTCCAACTCCACTTCCAGAAATGCAGCCCCAAACTTGCATGGAATCTCCACTATGCTTCATTATTGCCTGCAGACACTCATTATTGTACCGCACTCCAGCCCTTTGGCAAACTACCTGCCTTTTGCCACAGCCAAATATTTCATATTTTGACTCATTGGACCACAGCATCTGCTGTCATTTTTTTGCACGCCAGTTTTCATGCATAGTTGAGTCGCCTAGGCCTTGTTTCCATATCTTATGCATGAAAACATAGGAACCGGGGTGCAGAAAAATGGCAGCAGGTGTTCTGGGCCGATGAGTCAAAATTTGAACTATTTGGTTGTAGTAGAAGGCAGTTTGTTTGCAAAGGGCTTGGGAGCAGTACAATAATGAGTGTCTGCAGGTAACAGAAGCATGGTGGAGGTTCCTTGCAAGTTTGGGGCTGTATTTCTGCAAATGGAGCTGAAGATTTGGAGTTGGAGATTTGGTCAGGATCAATGATGTTCTCAAAGCTGAGAAATACAGGCAGATACTTATCCATCATGCCATACCATCATTGTGGTGTGTGATTGGCCCCTAATTTATTCCGCAGCAGAACAACGACACTCAAACATGCAGCCAATGTCATTAAGAACTATCTTCAGTGTACACAAGAAAAAGGAGTCCAGAAAATAATGGCTTGGCCCCCACAGAGCCCTGATTTCAACATCATCCAGTCTGTATGTGATTACATAAGGAGAAAGAAGGATTTGAGGCAGCCTACATCTAAAGATCTGTTGTTATTTCCAAGATGTTTAGGAACAACTTACCTGTCAAGTGCCTTCAAAACTGTGTGCAAGTGTACCTAGAAGATTTAAAGAATTCATGCTGTTTTGAAGGCACAGGGTGGTCACACCAAATATTGATTTGATTTGGGATTCTCTGCTGTTTATTTTTATGAGCAAAATGGAAATTACATAAACTATTAACACGTCTATTTTTGAAAGCTCTAATTTTTTTAGTGTGCTACTAGCAAATGAACCCAGCCGCTGCTTTCAGATGTACCCGCTAGGCAGCTCTACCTATAAGTCTGTGAATTATCACTCAACTTTAGAATATAGTTTCCTAGAATAAAGAACAAGCCATATACAGTATATATATATATATATATATATATATGTGTGTGTGTAGGTGACCCTAATATGCAAACAAAAATAGTGAAGAAAACACAACTGGGGAATAATTCTAGAAAGAAAACCCAGGGGATTTACAAATTGGAAGCCCTGAGCCCACAGGATTTGAAGATAAAGATCTCAATTGTTTTATCTCCAGTATCAAGGAGGAGATATTTCATACTTCTGAGATTTTATCATTCAAACTAAGCTAGATAGGTGTTGATAGCGATTTTATAAATGGGGAGCACACATTTTTTCATTTTTATTTTCATTTTACTATTTTTCATAAATGGCCACTAGATGACATTAGATTGTATATGCATTTTTGATGATGATGGTTATGTATTACAACATCACTAAATGGCAATTTTCTTAGATAACGGTTTATGGATTTTTATTATTACTGGGTACAAATTGGTTGATCTTATTGGTTCTTAATTGTAATCCTGCTCTTCCACATGATATTTGTAAAAAAATAATTGCTTATAATAATATATCATGGCCCAGCTGGCTAACTTACATGCAGATGGTTCATTGTAAAATAGTTCTTAGCGAGTGGAGGATGTCGCAGCCGTACCTCTGCTTGATGACGTTCGGATGTTGCAAAATGTGTAGGTTGTGACCAGGGGCGGACTGACAACTCATGGGTCCCCCGGGCAATAGGAGATCATGGGGCCCCTGTGTCCTTGCCCAAACTCAGAAAAGTCTATGAAAAAGGTACCAGGGGCATCTCATGGGGCCCCCTACTGACCCCGGGCCCTTGGGCAGTGCCCGAGTTTCCAAAGGGTCAGTCCGCCCCTGGTTGTGACTTCAGTTGGTGACCTCACCTCTGCTTAAGTTGTGACACACTCTGGCTCCAGGTGAGTAGTGGAGCAGCGGGGTTCCCTTACAGCTTATGCAGGCTTGTCATTCCGGGTGCAGGATCAGGCACAGGGCAACGTCAATACATATGCTTATGTTTTTATATGTGTGTTAAAAATAATACAGATGGAAAATGATGAGGGTTCTTTCTGGTCTGTGTCATCACATGAGCTTTATGAAGTGACAGTTTGGTGACCGACTCTGGGAGTCTGATGGTTAAAGGAAAGGAGCTAACTGGCGGTACAGATATTTTTACCTTCCAAGGTTGGAGAAGAGCAAGGTGGAGTATAACAGCAGGAGAGTGTGGAGATTACATCCAACATGCATTCAGGCCTGATTATTATTAAGGGGTCCATACAGTCTGATGAGTGAGCATTTTAAAGGAGAAGCAGCACCAATCACAAGTGTTTTTATGTGGATAGAACTGGGCTTTGAATATCTGCTATAAGTTAAGGTTTACATATATCTATGGTTTTCACTTTGCTTTTATATATATGACTGTATATCTCTCTCAGGGATGTGCAATTCATATGGGCCGACGCCGAGGACATGTAGTTCCGGGCGTCGGTCAGGTAGTTTTTTGTTACCTGTAGCCCTGCTGCGGGCAAGCAGCAGGGCTCACCTGTCAGGTGGAAGCATTCAGGTGGCAACGCTGCCGCCCGATTGCTTCCACACAGCCTACTATGTTGCCAGCCTCTGCCCCGGCTCCGCTTGCCCATCTGCGGGCTCAGGACCATTTCAGTGACTGCCAACGTGTATAGCAGAGGGAGGAGAGCGAACACATCTGTTCCCTTCCCCTTCTTGTCCTGACCTGGAAGTGATGTGACGTCACTTCCGGGTCCCCGTCGGCAGATTACCGGACATCAAGGCTGGAATAAAATGTAATGCGTTGCGATATGCACAGCATTAAATTCAGTGGAGCACAGGAGGGACATGCAGGGTCTTTTAGACCCTGTATGTTTTTAAAAAAAGAGAATCTGTCACCAAAAATCATCACTTTTTGTCCCATGTGTGATGAAAAAAAAAGTTAAGTAAAAAAAAAAAAAAAGTTTAATTTTTAAAAAATTAAAAGTTACATCCAAATATATAACCCCAACAAATTTTTCAAGGACTCCCCACCCCCACATATGTACGCACGTACAAACATAAAAGCGTGCGCAGGGGCGTCTACGCATGAAAGCGATGATTGCGATACACGTTACATATCGCAACACACGCCAGAATGAGAGCAATAATTCTAGCACGAGATATCCTCTGTAACGCTAAACTGATGACCTATAAGGGGCTTTAAAAGTGTCACCTATAGAAAATATAGGGTTACTAAAGTTTGTTACCATTACACAAGTGTGCGCAAATTTAAGGTTCGACATGTTGGATATCTATTTACTCGATGCAACCTCGTCTTTTATATTTTACTAAAAAAATAGATAATTTTTTGCTTTTTGTGCCCTAAAATTAACTTAAGTGTATTTTTTACTGAAATTTTGCATTTCATAGACCTTTGCGATAATATCGTGTGACATAAAAAAAACTGGAACTACCACTATTTTATTCTCTAGGGCAATGGGTCCTCAAACTATGGCCTGTGGGCCAGATACGGCTCGCCAAAGTAATCTACCTGACCCAAAAAAAAAAAACAAAATATGGCGCCAGCAAATAGCTAGGCTGCTTGCTGGGTTCTCGGCTGTGAGGACCAAGCATGCGGCAGCCTGGTGAAGAATCACCCCCTGACTTAAGGCTGATTTCTCTGCAGCCAGAGGAGCAACAGGAGAGGAGGAGGAGAGCATACAATGCACCAGGTCCAGTGCATTACAGTGTACAGTGCAATGCGGTGTCAAGTGGGTTACAGTGTACAGTGCATGTTGGTGTCCAGTGCGTTACAGTGTACAGTGCATGTTGGTGTCCAGTGCGTTACAGTGTACAGTGCATGTTGGTGTCTAGTGCGTTACAGTGTACAGTGTATTGTGGTGTACAGTGAATTACAGTGTACAGTGCATTACAGTGTGCAGTGCATTTTGGTGTCCAGTGAATTACAGTGTACAGTGCATTTTGGTGTCCAGTGAGTTACAGTGCATTGCGGTGTCCAGTGCGTTACCGCGTGCAGTGCATTTTTAATATTGTATTGTTTTTTCCTGTTTTTTTTGCACTACAAATAAGATATGTGCGGTGTGCAAAGGAATTTGTTCATATTTTTTCAAACTATAGTCCGACCCCCCAACAGTGTGAAGGTCAGTGAACTGGCCACCTGTTTAAAAAGTTTGAGGACCCCTGCTCTAAGGTCTCTGATTTCAGAAAATATATATAATGTTTTGGAGTTTTGTGTCATCTTTAGGCCCTAAATGATTTTTTAAACGTGTGCAAAAAACGCAAAAACACATATATATACTGTATATAAATATATAGCAAAGTAGCACGGCATATAATAATATGTTAGATGATTTATCTTCTTCAGCTTCAACAAGCCGCTCTACAGAGGACCCACCTACGTTGGAACGCCAGCAGGATCGTGGAAAGAGGAAAAGAAAGAGGCCACCATGTAAAGACAGCGAGCCACAGGCGAAGGTTTTAAAACTTGACCCTACTGCAGCCTGGATCCCACAATTGGGACTCCGCATGCAGGACAAGGCTGACATTGAAAATGATCAGTCTGTCAGCTCTGCTGTTGTCCAGGCTGTAGTCAAAATAATGAAAAATCAATTTCAACACACACAGAACATGCACATAAGAATGGTTGGCTCAATTGTAATACCAGTGTTAAAACCAACCATTCAGTTACACCTACTGCCAGGACATGTTTTTGTAACGGCCTATAATGGTAATCGGGTGGTGATGGCCGACAGTCAACTGGTGATCGATTATACATCAGCTGCCTTTAAACAGACTGAACAATGCTATAGAGTTCTTCTGAAAGACCGACTAAAACACATTACATTATTAAAAGTGCAGCAGCAGCCAGCAAATGATCCCAGTTGTGTCATGTATTCAGCTGCAAATATGGTTGAGCTTTTGACTCCTGGAGGTAATCCAGAGTGTAAGTACAATATAAAGCTCCTAAGACCACATTTTATTCAATGCCTGGAAAATCAAAAATTTACCCGATTTCCCAGGAAACGCAAGCGTCCACCACCAAAACCACCCAAACCCACATAGGCATAATTTTGGTTGGACCATCCAATTTCTAACAACTGATTTTTCATATTCACTATGCAACAAATCATATACCAAATATGAGGAGGTAAGTATTGAGTACAGCAGCAGGCTAGAGATACAGTACAGTAGAGAAAGAGGAGGAGAAGGAGAGGAGTAGCATAGGAAGAGGAGTAGAGTAGAAGCAGGATATGGGAGGAGTAAAGTGGAGGAGGAGTAGAGAAGGAGCAGGAGAGGAGTAGAGTAGAAGAGTAGCAGGAATTGGAGTAGAGTTGGAGTACACAAATGTAAACTACTACTACTACTAATGTAAACTAGTAAAAATATAAAAAGTGGAGGAGGAGTAGAGAAGGAGCAGGAGAGGAGTAGAGTAGGAGAAGAGTAGCAGGAATTAGAGAAGAGGTGAAGTAGAGTTGGAGTACACTAATGTAAACTACTACTACTACTACTAATGTAAACTAGTAAAAATGTAAAAAGTGGAGGAGGAGTAGAGAAGGAGCAGGAGAGGACTAGAGTAGGAGAAGAGTAGCAGGAATTAGAGAAGAGGTGGAGTAGAGTTGGAGTACAATAATGTAAACTACTACTACTACCACTACTACTAATGTAAACTAGAGTAAACTACGGTAGAGAAGATTAGGAGTATGGTAATAAAATTAAAAACTATAAAACATATACAAATATAAACAAATATATATATATAAAATACATATACATATATATATAAAAAAAAAAAATTAGTTTGAGTAGACTAGAGTTAGAGTAGACTAGAGTTAGAGTAGAGTAGGGCTGGCCAGAGAGGGATTACTTTGACGCAGTTGGCCAGCTTAAACATGTATTGCAATGCATGTGAACTAAAAATTGCTGTGTTCATGCAAAGATTACTAGAAGGGGGCTATAGCACCATGCAGAGGGTTCATTTAGTATTTTTACTGGTAACATATAGTCCTTAGACACCTAATGTGTGTGTGTGTGTGTGTGTGTGTGTGTGTGTGTGTATCTCTCTCTCTCAGAGATTAAGTTATGTGTAATAAAATGAAATGACACAGGGAAAAAGTATTGAACACATTAACTGAAGTTTAATACTTTGTTCAAAATCCTTACTTTGTAATGACAGCTTCAAGACACCTCTTGTATGAAGAAACTAGTCACATGTACTCCTCAGATGTGATTTTGGCCCACTCTTCCACACAGTCTTCATACCTTGAAGGTTCCGTGGGCCCCTTCTAGGAAATCTGGTCTTTAGTTCTTTCCATAGATTTTCTATTGGATTCAAGTCAGGTGATTGACTGGGCCATTCTAGCAGCTTTATCTTCTTTCTTTGAAACCAAATGAGAGTTTCCTTGGCTTTGTGTTTGGGAACAATGTCTTGCTGAAATGTCCACCCTCGTTTCATCTTCATGATCCTGGTAGATGGCAGCAGATTCTTATCAGGAATGTCTTGATACATTTTTCCATTCATCCTTCCTTCAATGACATGAAGTTTGCCAGTACCGTATGCTGAAAAACAGCCCCACACCATGATGTTCCCGCCTCCAAATTTCACTGTCGGTATAGTGTTTTTGGAGTGACGTGCAGTGCCATTTGACCTCCAAACATGGTGTGTATTATGGCATCCAAAGAGTTCAAATTTGGTCTCATCTGACCAGACTATATTCTCCCAGTATTTCACAGGCTTGTCTAAATGTTGTGCAGCAAACTTTAAATGTCTCTTTCTGTCTGAAGCTCTCCACAAGTGGTCTTTGGCTCTTGGACAACCTTTTTGAAAATACTTTTCACTCTTCTATCAGAAATCTTGTGAGCACCACCTGGTTGTGGCTGGTTTATGGTGAAATGATGTTCTACTTCTGGATTATGGCCCCAACAGTGCTCACAGAAACATTCAGAAGTTTAAAAATCCTTCTGTAACCACTGCCATTAGTATGTTTTGCAACTGTAAAGTTGCAAAGGTCTTGAGAGAGCTCATTGATTTTACTCATCATGAGATGTTTCTTGTGTGACACCTTGGTAATGAGACACCTTTTTATAGGCCATCAGTTGAGACTGAACCAGCTGATATTCATTTGCACTGACAATGGACAGGATTGCTTTCTAATTACTGAAAGATGTCAGTTGGTGTCTTGACTTTCCATGCCTTTGTGCATCTCCCCTTCTCCATGTGTTCAATACTTCTTCCCTGTGTCATTCCATTTTATTACACATACCTTATCTCCTGAACATATTTGTTTTGGTCTCTTTGTATGTATTGATTGCATGGGTTTTTATCGACATGTGGTGAAAAGTTCATGTCAATTGCAACTTTAGAAATACATTTACCTAAAAAAATGGTGACGTGTTCAATAGTTATTTTGCCCGCTGCATGTAAATGTATAGCTGTTGGGATTTGAGCACAGGTATATTTAATTTATATTGCATAGTGCAGGTCAGTGACCAGACTTCAACCTATAGCTCTTCTACATCTTGTGTCTATTTGCCCCATATTGGCACAATATCAACTAAAGTTTTCTATAAGCAAGTATTTTGCATTTTCAGTAGAGAAGAGACTGGCCAGAGAGGGGTTATGGTGATGCAGTGGACCAGCCTAAACATGTATTGCAATCTATGTGAACTAAAAATCCCTATTTTTATGCAACGTTTGCTAGAAAGGGTGTTTAGCAGTGTGTAGAGGGTTCATTCAGAATTTTTAGTTTTCATACATAGGTGCCCCTAATGGGTGCAATGACATTCCTGTGTGTATTTGGGGGCAGCATAGGCTCAAACATTTTTAGGGGAGATATTTAGCTTAGATGAAACTTTATATTTTGAAGTTGTTTTACTTTTACTAAAACTTTATTCATATCTTATAGGGAAAATCATCCAATAGAAGATAGAAATATTTTTATTCTTTCTTTCTAATGGGACACATCTCACTTACCTTCTTTTAAAGCTGATGGAGCACAAATTAATCAGACTGTTTCAAGAGCATAACATCTCAATAAAGTTATAAAAATGCATATTAGTTGATTTGTTTTCTTTTTTTATATTTGTTTTACTGTTTAACTGTCTTGTGACCAATGTCATATGTACACAGCCCCACTTCCAAACATCTCCACTGTTGCTAAAACTCATCCCAAGTGCACACAAGTGCAGGGTAAATATGGGCCAGCATATAGAAGTGATTTTGTGGCTTTACAGCCAACAGAATCTGATTGGCTAAACATAGAAAATACAGATGATTTTTATATCTTTACATGTAGATGTAAAGCTACCTGATCACTCCTACCGACATGTAGTCATGACGCTTTTTTGTGTGCCTGGCATCCCTGCAGGTGAGTTCCACATGGAAAGAGTGCTGGCTAATCTCTTCCGCTTAGATTGAAACCTGGAAGCGCTTAGCTCTGAGCACTTTTGGGCTCAGGGCCTCAGAATCCCAGAGGCAGCAGCTTGGCAAACTTCAATTCAGGGACTTTGTCCTTTCCATCTACAGGTACTGCAAGCACAGAATGCATCAGGGGTCTACCAGATCCAGGAGTAATCCTGCTTTCTCATATAGCTCTCTGCTCATCCCTCTGCTCTTCTGTCCATTCACAGGAGGCTTTGTATTTTCTGAATGGGTTCACATAATACATAGCGCTCCAGCAGAGCGGAGGGGTTGACAGAGAGGCTGCATATGAATCTGAATCTGCAGGAACTGAAGGTGCAGCATTGGAGCACCAGAATTAAAGGAAAGTCTGTGAAGTGTCATGCACTTTGTTGGCCTTATCCCATATAAGCTAGCACATTTTAAAAAGTGACTAAATTGCTGAAGTTTACCTTTAAGTTAAAAAAAAAACTTTAAGTAGCTTTACAGTGATACATGCTTTTACATCAAACGGCAATAAGGCCCACTTGGACCGGCAGATAGAATTGGCCAGTAGTTCTCTGTGGCTGTCCCTGTTCTAGCTGATAGAAATTGGCCAACGACAGGACAATGTTCCATCAAGTTTCATAAGGAAACAAGAGACTGCAGATGATCAGATTAAAATTGGCCAGCAGCAGAATATTTTTAATGGAGTGCAAATCGGCCAAAATGTACTAAAAAAACCACAGGCATGCTTTCTATAACAAGAATTATGTACAGCAGATGACACAGAAGTGTAAAATTGACAAGTAGCAGGAATATTAGAAATAGCAAGGCTAGACCCAAAGACAAGGGCTGGGGCATTATTATAAGTATTAAAGGGGTTGTAACGTTTAAAGGTTTTTTCTATCTTTGATACTTACCTGAGCCAGACTTCGAACCAGGACTGTGTACAATAAGAGCAGTGCTGCTCTCTCTCACCAAAGACCTAAGATGCAGAAGTGGGTGGGTGGGGACGAGTATGCTTTGCGCTGTTCAATAAACACGCACAGCCAAGTTTTGGATCACGCATGCATTTGTGCCCTCATAGGAAGCAGTTTCCTATGGGGGCACTCAGAAGGGAGGAGGAGCCTACAGTGCTAGTGGGGGACCCCAGAAGGGGGGGTGCAGGGTTGTTCTATGCAAATCCACTGCACACAGCAGGTAACTCTAACATGTATGTTAATAAAAAAAAAGCAAACCTTTACAACTGTTTTAACCCCTTCTCGCTTAAGGGTAAAACAAATCTAAATGCCTAAGCACAATTTTGCAACATTGACATGTGTTAGTAAAACCGTACATATCATCACAGCTACTTTGTACATCCAGGTGAATTATACCACATTTTTTTCAGGACAAATTGGGCTTTCATTTGGTGGTAAATGGTAATGGATATCTCCTGATTTTTTTTTGTTATCAAAGGAAAACTGGCCCAAAATAGTAAAAATATTTTTTAGCTGTGTGTTTCTTGTTACTACCATAACCTACCACCAAAAAACAACCCAAAATAACTTTTCCAGCTCTTGACGATCGCAGCGTTGTTTGTACCCGTACTACAGCCCAGAAACAATAGTGTGCATTTTGTTTTTGTCTTTTTTTTTTTACCTAAAAAACACTGACACTGATACCAATTTTTTTTTTAAATCCTGACTTTTGACCTTGAACTTTGGCCCTGTCCTTGACCCATACAATAACCCTGGCACTGAACTAGATCAAACCTTGATCTAGGTATTTTTTTTTTATTTGTTATTTTATTTTTGAATATTTATTTATCTTTTTTTTTTACAAATTTTTTTCTCTCTATGCCAGGAGTTAGAGAGATACAATGTATCTCTCTTCTTCATTCATAGAGAGAAAAAACAAGGAGGCCGGGCTGCACAGTGACTGATCACTGTGATAGCCAATTAGAGGCTATCACAGCGATCTTGTGACCCGAAATCGGGATTCCCAGGTCCCGATCGTTAGAACGGGACCCGGTGCTCTCAGTGACACCGCGGTCTTTGTGCTGGGAGTACGCAGTGTGGCGCGCTCCCAGCACAAAGACAGGTACGCAAATATGCAGCCCCACAGAAAAAAGCGCAGTTCCGTGAGGTCGCATATTTGTGTGACGTCGGCGTCAAGGGGTTAAGATACTGCACAGGTTACAACAGTGTAAATTGGCCAGCAGCAAAACCATTTTATTCAGGGGGATAAAGAACTAATGTATGCCTGACTTTTATTTTTTCTATGGGGGTTTTGAAGCGCAGTGAAAAGTAAGTGATTTATTGGGTGGTAGTTTACTTGTACACTGTTCTTGCACTTCTTCTTTTTTTTTTTTTTATTTCAATAATGCAGTAATATGCTGCAAACAAAAAAGCAGCTTCAAGAGCAAATGTTCAATTACAAGTGTAGACTCCACTTTGAGCGCCCTTCACTAATGAAAGGCCCCATGAACATAACTAAAGAACAAACAAAAGAAATAAAAACCTCAAAAACAGCACAGCATATCATGAAAAAACAATAAATCACTACAATTACCAAATAACTTTTTTTACTAACAAAACCTGGAAAACTGACAGGCATCACATTTTTTTGGAAAACCTCAAATATCGCAAAATCACCTAATATCATTTCAAATAATCAATATTTTTACCGTATTGACACTATGGGATCTATTTATAAATGTTTTTAAGTTGGATTTCATAAAAAAAGGGTTAAAAATTGTGTAAATATTGGAGGGAATTAAAGAGTTGTGCGAGCATAAACGTGTACAGATTTTCTAAATTTTGAAGAAGAAGATGCAGCTCATATTTAAAGGAACAGTTCACCTTTATGAAAAAAAAGCCTATACAGATAAGGGATGTCTGCAGATAAGAAAAAGCAGCTTTGACCAAAACTGAATAATGCCCTTGCTATAGGGATAGGCCATTTACATACCTTAAGAAGCCTGACCTGAAGCTGTCCAGGATGTTGCTAAGCATGGCTCAGCTATTACTGTTCACCTTCACTTTCACAGAAGTGAGCTCTTTCTCCGATTCACACCCCCTTCACCTGCACTCTCCCCCCCGATGCAGTATCTCTGAGCTCACAGTTTGAGAGCTCATCACTGTGATGGTGAAGGTGAACAGTAATAACTTGGCCTCACTTAGCAACATCCTGGGAGTTTACCTGTCACCATGCTCCTTTCCAACACATTTTCATGCAGCACACCTCGCTGGGTCCCAGCCCTGATGGTCCCTAGTTTTTGTATAAAGGATTACAAGAAGCTGATACTAAATCAAATGCAAGTACCTACATTAAATTGCATCATAAAATGCAATTATTGATTTATTCACACCTTGTTGCATTATTTTGTATCTTTTATATCAGCTTTGATGCAGACAGCACTAACACGTTAGCATTAACCCATTCATTACAGTTGTAAATGTAATTCTCAAGATGTCCAATTTAGAACACTGGAAGAATAGGGTGTCTGTGTTGGTCAGTGCTGGTTTAGTTGTCTGATTTCCAAGATAACAAAGGAAAAATGGCAACTCTAGCCCAGGGACGGACTGACAACTCATGGGGCCCTCAGGCAATTGGGGATCATGGGGCCCCTGTGTCCTTGCCCACACTCAAAACACACCCAAAAAAGCCTATAAAAGGTACCAGGGGCATTTTATGGGGCCCCCTTCTGACCCCGGGCCCTCTGGCAGTGCCCGAGTGCTCGAATGATCAGTCCGCCCCTGCTCTAGCCATGTAACAAAAACAGAGCTCCACTTTCCACAGTAAGAGCTCTTAACTCCCCCAGTAACACTCACATTAACCCATGACGGCCAATGTCCCAGTCCTCTGATCATCAGCCCTGGAATATTGCCAGGTATCTCAGACATGTTCCATCTGGATCATGTGGATGCTACTCCTGTACCAGTGAGAGGGTCAGTCTGGAAACCGGCATACAGAGCAGCTTCATTGGAGCAGTCATCAAATCCCAACCTGTGGAAAAGGGTTTGGATTAGTGATTATCAGAGAGTTCATGTTAAAGTGTATGTTATCCTCAACTATGAACTTCTTTACTTGCTCCCTGGTCTGATATAGTGAACCTTCTACCTCAGTGGCAACGACCACTTATTCAAGTTGCCCCCTCCCCTACCCATTGCATAAAAGTACCTCTGGAGGGAGCTAGAGATCTCACCTTTCCCTAACTTCCACAGTGCAGGGGGTGACATCCTCCTCCTGTCGACAAGAACTTGGGGAATGTTGAGCACAGCACGGTGCAGGGTCATCTTCTTGACTGGAAGCAGGATGAGGTCACACTTAAGTAGGCGCTGCAGGAGGAAGACAGAGAAAGGTAAGTATATTATCCATTTCCCCGAAAGTGTTTTGGGGAGGGGGTACAATAAGAATAAGCGGGCTTTGCCACAAAGGTAGAAGGTCCATTATAAATGCATTATTGGAAGTGATTTGGCATACTAGTTTGGTAAGTACGGAAAAAAAAAGTTCAGCAACAAACAGGCAACTGGCAGGTATTTTAGCACTTTTAGCTCTAAGGTAGCTGGTGATAAGCCACAGAACTAGCCATTCCAAGGGCTGGTGCTCAAATACTCTTTTGGTCAGAGGACATGCTCGGCATCTTTACTGGTAACCCTGGAGCTAGTGTTCATAGGATTCCTGGACTTATCAAGAGGGATCCTGGAAGACCCGGCAAGAGGTCCTGTGAGGAATCCTGGAAAAAACAGCAGGGTTCCTACAAGTACTGTAACAAATTGGCTGAAAGTGAACCTGTGCAGAG
Organism: Staurois parvus; assembly: GCF_062004578.1. Classification (NCBI taxonomy): domain Eukaryota; kingdom Metazoa; phylum Chordata; class Amphibia; order Anura; family Ranidae; genus Staurois; species Staurois parvus. The sequence goes on from NW_028317993.1 coordinate 249,903, forward strand.
CAAAGCAAGGGGTTCATGTTACCATCACCCATGTGACAACACTGGGCCAATCACCAAGTACCATTGTCACATAAAGCAAGTCACATGCTCCTCCATACCCAAATAAAAGGACATTTTTGATAATCCAGTCTTTTTTAAATGGCAATCTCTATTCCTTACAGTGAATGAGTAAATTAATAAAGTAACAAATAAATAAAGCTTTAGATTATCTTTCTTCTGGCACGCTGGAAAATAAATCCCCTATTCAATATTGTACAGACTTGCCTACATTAAAGCCCCCACATGCAGAGACTGTCACATAATATTTATACATTGATCACAGTAGGACAGACTTTAGCATTATCAGTCCTCACACTTTACCTTTCTCACCCCTTAAGCTGGTGATACAAGGATTGAAATTAGTCAGGGACTAGGCAAATTTTGAACCATGTATGGGCTAGCTGGCTGTACGCAAGTCAATCAACTGGTGTACAACCAGCTTGTTGGGTTTTTCCCCAACAATTAATAATAGCCAACAACACTGATCATTGTATAGCCAACAACACTGATCATTGTATTCGAATGTCGGGGAAGGCTCCCTGCCGGCAGAACACAAAAGCACAGTGGAAGGGATTCCCCCCATCTACCTCAAATGTGTGGATGGGGAAATTGGCACTTTTTTATTTTGTTCAACCCCCTGGCTGAACAAAAAATGTATATTGTGTGGCCAGCCTTACCTACAGTATGTCTTTGGCTCATCACTGGCTTTCTTACACTTGTCAGGGTGCATTTGTGACTCCTGCCATACCTTGAAATAGGAAAGACAAATATTTTTGGTAATTAATGTTCTTTTTCAACAGCTGAATTGTTTCCTGATTTCTATCCTCCTGTGACAGAGCAGTTATCTGAAAGCTTTTTGGTAATTAATGTTCTTTTTCAACAGCTGAATTGTTTCCTGATTTCTAACCTCCTGACAGGGCAGTTATCTGAAAGCTAAAAGGAAATTGGATTCTTCTGGTAAAACATATAGATAAATATGGTGCCTGTACATGTTTGGGACAAAATGGAAGGTGGCGGTTTATTTACAGTACAAGTTTAGGCTATACCATACAACACCTTTAAATGCTGCTTCCCCATTGCCTCCCATTGGTCTTCATACATTTGAGCATAAATCACATTTTAAATACCTATTTTCCTTTTTTTCCCATGAAGTCATGTGACAAAATCTCTGGCTTACCTGTGTAATGTGCAGGGATGAGAATGGGGCTTAATTCCATAGACCATATATTAAAATACACAGCACAAAATCCCGTGTAATATCCCAGAAAAGTGATCCACCTCCACCCTTGAAGGCTAAACAAATAAAAATTATAAACTTTTCTCTTTATCTAACAATCAAACATCACAATCAAAAATTGAACCAACAAATGTCCAAAACAAATAAACCCACACAGGTGTAAACAATTGTCCAAAATCGTCTTTTTTCTTTCTTTTCTTTTCCAACAAGTCTTTTTCTCAATACACGCAAATCCTGATGGCAATATACCTCAAAAAACAAAAACTTAACATAGTGTCATACCTCAAATAATAAATACACACGTGCCACTCAATGTGCAACATGCAAAAAAAAATAAAAAATATATATATATATATGTATATATATATATATGTGTTCACTCCGTGTACTAATCTCTACACACAAACAAATATTCCTTTGTGTACCAAAATATATAAGTAAAAACCCTCACAACGTGTCTATTGCACAAACTGTGAAAAAACAACATATAATAATGCAGGAGTGTATCACCACACTCTATATTCCTCAGTGAACACCTTTAAACCCAAACCAACACTCTCCAACTCGTGTACTGATGGATAATTACCCTATAAGAAAAATGACAGGGCATAACACAAATCCGGGTTGACTTCTTGTTATTAGGGTCACATCCAGTCTCAGGGTTTATCTTCCATTTTCCTCATAACAAAATCAGCCATTACAACAGTGAATCCAAAGATAACATCCTTTATTGTAGCAACTTACATATAAATTTGGATGAAGCAGCTCCTCCTCACAGGAATACAAGTGTAGGCAAGTTAGGGAACACTGGCCACATGTTCCCACTTCCAAGATGGCCGCGATCGCACTTCCGGTTAACGTCGATGCGTCTGACGTCACGTGTCCTGACGCGTTTTGTCACTTCCTATGACTTTTTCAGAAGGGTAAGGACGTCTGTGCATCGACTCCTTATATACCGCCCTTCCTCCACTGAAGGCACTGCAAAACCGCCATCTTGGAAGCTGGAAAACGCCGCCCATACCTGTCCACATTGCACCTTACTTCATCTCATAGCCGTTTATCGATCTCATCCAAATCCTGTACCTCTGTATTATCATCCACAATACAAAGCATACTATACAATGTCCCATATATAAAATAAAATAAAATAAAATAAAATTTAAAATATCAGCATACAAATAACTCCATCTTAACATACTATACCGATATACATATATATACTCCTTACTCATATATTCTCCCTACCTTCCAGTCTAGAACATTCCTATAAATATCATTAAAATTCAGTGTATATATCTCCCTATGTGTATATACATATCCATATATAACATCCCCCTAACGGATACACAATACTCCCTCTACTGGTCAATAAATAGAACAACCCCTATACTGATTAAAATACCTTACATCTCTCATATTTTCTATCAAATCCCAATGTGATTATACTACCAATATTTGAATACATCATCAAAATGTATATACCTCTACCATCTTTACCCCTACATCCAGACACATATCTTAACACTTTTTTAAATCTATAATAATACTCTAAAATAAATATAAAATCATTCATTATATTACCATCATAATTAAAAAATTATAAAATTATAATCTTATATTATATTACCTTCATATATCCACATGTTATTCGTGAATCCATACAAACTCCTCTCAGTACTTAAAGAATTTTTTATATAATAATTTCCTATAAGATAAATATAATACCAAATGAATCTAAAATATTAAATCTAAAATATTATTAAAATATATATTAAAATTAAAAATCCGAAATAAAACAGTTCAAATCCAATTCGATATTTAAACCATTAGGCTTCAAAGTGTTTAATTTAAAAATCCAATAGGTCTCATTTTGTGAAATGCCTTTTACCCTATTACTTCCCCTCCAATGGGAGTCCACCGTATCTATACCACAAAACTTTATTCCCCTAGGGTCAGAGTTATGAAATTCCTTAAAATGTCGTGATACATTATGGTCCTTTTTTCCTTTTATTATATTAACCACATGTTCTTTTAATCTGGTACCTAAATTCCTTTTAGTTCTTCCTACATATTGTAATGGACAAGGATATTCTAACACATACGTTACATACTTTGTGTTACATGTAATACATTTTTTTATATTGAATTCTTCTCCTGTGTGAACCGATTTGCAACTCAAGATTTTTCTCTGCTTAATACCTGTCACTCTACACATTTTGCATTTTTTACAAGGATAAAACCCCTGTAGATCAAACATCCTTGTATTTTTTTTAGGGGGTGAAATAACCCCCTTAACTAGTAGGGTTCTAAGATTAGCACTTTTTCTATAAACAAACTGGGGTTGCGTCGGTAACACATTACTCAGTGTTTGATCTTTTTTCAGAATAGGCCAATATCTTTTAAAAATACCCTCTACTTCTTTATACTGACAGTTGAATTTTGAAATAAAGGCAAATTCAGCTCTATTTTTATCCTCTTTCATCTTACTTTTAGCCTTTAAGATGAAAGAGGATAAAAATAGAGCTGAATTTGCCTTTATTTCAAAAATCAACTGTCAGTATAAAGAAGTAGAGGGTATTTTTAAAAGATATTGGCCTATTCTGAAAAAAGATCAAACACTGAGTAATGTGTTACCGACGCAACCCCAGTTTGTTTATAGAAAAAGTGCTAATCTTAGAACCCTACTAGTTAAGGGGGTTATTTCACCCCCTAAAAAAAATACAAGGATGTTTGATCTACAGGGGTTTTATCCTTGTAAAAAATGCAAAATGTGTATATTTTCTAACATTGTTTGATCTGAATTTAGGCCACAGAGCTCTATAAATCCCCTGAAGAAGCTGAACCTGATTCTGCGAAACACCTAGAGTTTGGGAATGATCCCACCCCCAACTGAACTCACATATGATGTTTTTTGATATTTGATATACAGTATGTTTGTACAATTCATGAGGCTGAGAGTGCAACATACCCTTCAGATAGGTTCAAGACAATTTAATTTATGGTATAAAGGAATGCGCTTTATAATTTTAAACGGTTTATTTTTAACATTGATGTAGCAATAAAGTGATGTAGTATTTTAATTGGTTGTTTGGGTGTCTTAAAAGTCCGCCAGAGTTCTGTTGTTTTTTTTTTGTTAGGTTTGTTTCTCTGTGCAGTAGTCTTACCACCAACAAAAGTCTTCCCCAGTAAAATCCCTCACCGAAAAAAAAAAAATATCCCTCCTTCCCAAAGAACATTCTCTCCTGAAGCAAAAATCCTCACTTCTCTATCACACAGAAATCATCCACAACCCCCATAGCTGCAGTCCACCACTCTTCTCTGCATCCCTTGTCCACTGCTCACCTGTGAACCCCTGTCTTACCTTTGCACTCCCTCATCACCTCTGAACCCCTTGTTCACCACAGCACACCCTGACTAACCTATTGTACCCCTTCATTCTACTACTAAGCTCTGTACCCCTTCATTCACCTCTTATCCCTGAACCCCCTTGTCCACTTCTGCTCACCCTTCCACAACTGCAGCCCCAACCACTTCCACATCTGCACTATCTTCCACCATTGCAATCATTTCCACTTCTGAACCCCGTTCTACTATTGCAACCACCTCTGCACCCACTCTTAGCATTGCAACAATTTCCACCTCTACACCCTCTTTCATCATTGCATTACCTAGTTCTAACCCCTTCTAGCATCTGCATTCCCTGCTCCATCCTCCTTGTACTACTGCAATCCCTTTCCACAACTGTAGCCCTTTTCCCTTCCATCTCTTCACCCCCTTCCATCAGTCAACCTTTGCAACCCTTTCCACCCCGCAACCCTGCCACCATTGCACACTCTTTCACCAATGTAACCCGTTCAACTATTGCAATCACTTCCAACTTTGCACCCTTTTCCACCTTTTCTGCCCCTTTTAACATTTCATTCTGTTCCACCCCTGCACCCTTTTCCACCATTGCAACAACGTCCACTTCTGTACCCCTTTCTGCCACTGCAACCACTTCCACCTCTGCATTCTCTTCCATCATTGCACGCTCATCTACTATTGCAGCTACTTCAACATCTGCATTGCAACCCTTCACATTTCTGCACTCCCTCCCACCTCTGCACCCCCTTTTATCTGTGCAACCCCTGCCACCAATGTGCACAGCTCACCTGAGGAGTCAGTTCAGGAATCCCTTTTCTGCTGGCAAGTACATAGCGCTGTTGACAGCACTTAGGGTGGTGCCAAATGATGTTGTGAGCATTTTCCGCTGCCCACAGGTGCAGGATGAGAGAGAACAAGCACCTCATGCAGAATTCTGTTGCAGCAATGAAGAGAAGGGATCAGAAGAGGAGGAAACAAGAGCTGTCAGTCACACCCTGCATGGAGTACTTATATTGGGAGGAGGAGAAAGCAGGAGAGGAGCGGACAAGCACTGGAAGGAACCCAAGTCACATGGGTCATCCTTTTCAGAATTCTGAAAATTAAATGCACTCAGAGGCTTGTCTCAGAGGCTAGGTGAGAACATTTCTCCCTAGACCAGCCTTTATCAACCTTTTAACCTCGAAGGAACCTGTGAAATAACTTTCAGGTCTTTGGAAACCTCTACCTGAAAACCTATGGCACATGGTACTTTAACATGATCCATAAGTTGTAAAAAGTTTTAATTAAAGATTAACAAATGTGGCCTACTTAGCATATTTGACACCTGGGACAGATACTCCTATTATTTTTTACCACCTTCCTGCTCTATACAACAAAATCATTTTCAGTAATAATCTTGAAATGAAAAAAAATGTGGTATTCCTATATATTAGTGATCACAGCATAGAAAAGGCTCCCTACATTGGTGGTTACATTGCCGCTTGCATTGGTGGTCAGTGTAGGATGGAGATCAATTCCCCATTGTTACCCGCTCAAGGAACCTCTAGTAATCTTAGGAAGAACTCTACTGTAGTTGAGAAAGTGTGCTCTAGATTGTGCTAACTGAAATGCAGCCGCATAGTCTGGTGTCCAGTGAAAACACACTTTGTAGCGAATTGTCCCCATTGTGAAGGCACACACACAGAGGCGGACTGACAACTCCTGGGGCCCCCGGGCAATAGGGGATCATGGGGCCCCTGTGTCCTTGCCCAAACCCAAAAAAGCCTATGAAAAAGGTACCAGGGGCTTCTCATGGGGCCCCCTACTGACCCCGGGCCCTCGGGCAGTGCCCGAGTTTCCAAATGGTCAGTCCGCCCCTGCACACACAGTAAACATTTGACCTTCCTTGGACATGGCATTGTTAAAACAATGGTAGACATGTACTTTGATTTTCAAAATGTTTATGAAAATATGATTTGGGCCTACTTACTCTTGCCTGTAGCATGACAGTTAACAACACTACCTCTGGACTGCAACAAGAAATGTGTCCCAGTTCTCAAGAAAGAGCCACAAACTTGAAATTTCCCTGTATTCTTTATCATAAGCCTGTTCCTACTTTTTGTTTAGTGTGCATTACTTAACAAAATACTTACCTCACAATGTATTATTAACATGCCGTAATTGACATTTGGATTATATTTGCAAAATCAAAGGACTGAATGCAGTAATTGCTCATCACCTAATCAAACAGCAGATGCTGGGCTAGATATCTCAAGTAGGATGGCTCAATCAACGGGATAATGCTATAAAATAATGATTATAATGTGGATCCAACAGAAAACAATTAATTATATGGCTTTATTTACTTCTGGATTTGTCTAAAGAGGATCTGCCAAAGTGATGAAAAAGCATATCCAGGCCACAAGCTGAATTATTAGTTAATTATACATGTCCTAAGGAAGATGTAGCAAATCCATCAAATTGTATTTATTGGCTGCACCCTGTAGCCACCAGACTCCATGCCATCCCTTCTCTCTAATTTCGATCATGCACATAACAGGAAATAAATTATTGATCATGTATTTGATTACTTCAAATGATCATTTGCTCAAAAACAAAAAAATCAGAGTTTGGCTATTTCTGCCAGGACCGATTGATTTGGTCAAATTCATCGAAAAGTATTTTTACCGATTAAATATCTTAATTTGTACATTCAATATGCTAGAAACATCAAAATGATCGTTATATGTTATATTGTTGCATGTTGCATGACTAGCACATGAGTAGCAAGGAGCAAACAGTTGGGAGGAACTGACAATATGTGGCCTCCACATTTACAGCCTAGGCAGTAAAGTGACCTGCTGCAAAACAGGTACACACGGATGAGGAAAAGATGCCACTGACAGATAGGTGCTACACAGAATATACAGCTTAAAGAAGATCTATTACTATACATATTTAGTTTAGCTGCTTAGTCTAAGTGCAATATAGTATTTGGTCCTGTTCAAATCCGTCTCTTCATTTCTAAGCAGCATGGTTGGACATTCCCCCATCCCATCAGATAATGTTGTTAGAAAGGATTTGTGATTGACAGCTCTGGTATCTGGCAGCAGGAGCTGCTCTGGAGACCATGAAAAACAGCACACAGCCTGTGATGATGTGTAATGTATCTGGTGATGCTTATGCAAACACAGAGCAGATACTTTACACAGATACACAACTCTAAATGGTCCTTCACTATTATGAATGAGCAAGCAGAGCTGATTGAGCTTTGTCCTCAGTTCAATTAAGTCTGAATTCTTCTTCACTAATGTTTGGGAAAGAGATCAGCCTTCTACCTCTTGCCTAACACTTGTATGGAGTGTCCCCATGTTCTTTACCTTGTTTGGAAAGGGGGACTCCATGGGATCATACCAAGGGGGACTTCATGGGATCATACCAAGGGGTACTCCATGGGATCTCACCAAGGGGGACTCCATGGGATCTCACCAAGGGGGACTCCATGGGATCTCAGGAATTACCAATACACTTCCTGAAGTAAATTCTGCACTAAGTTCACTTTGCAGGGGTCTTCCTTGGTCATCTCCTCAGTGGGCTTAATGTCTGCCCTGACAGCCATTCCATGCAGGGAATCCTGTACCTATTTTGGGTTCATGTGCAATGAGACCCTAGGACCTACTTCTATTTTAGTGTGGCTCTGACTGATCTTCCCTTAACCAGGACATTGCTTTCCCTCTGTCCAGCCCCAAGTCTCTAAAGCAGGCCACAGACAATGCAAAAACTGAACGAAAATTTTCAATTGTTTGTTTTTCACAGCATTAGCGTGCCAGAAAATGCCTGATTCAACATGATGGATTTTTATTAGAAAAACTAAACAAGTGATGGCATAATCATATGAGCTATTTATGTTTTTCACTCCACAAAGCTTTCGGGTTTTGATTGTGTATGGTCTGCTTGAGTGGAGCTCCTTCTTCTTGCTGGCCAAGGTTTAGGCTGTAAGTCTCTTCCTTTCTGTATTGATTCTTAGATGCCCTTCCTGATGTTCCCTGTAGGGAATTCATTTTATTTTCATCCTTGCAGATGGATCTGTTAGGCCAACTTCAAGCTTATACTGTTTTGAAGCAATGTCCTTTTTTTCCATGTGAGGACATTTCTCACTATGTATTCTGCTTTTTTGACATCCAGCTTCGGTTCCCTATATTTGATTTACCACCTAGTCTTTGTTAACATTCTGTTACCAAATGGGTGTTGTGGCGTCATCTGGTGCCAACTTCAATTGTATGGTCCTTCAGATAAATGGTTTTCTCGAGCAATAGACAGTCTCCAGTATTATATTATTCATGTTGGACCTGTTAGCAGTTGTTTGCTGTTGCCCACCAGTTGGACTGCTCTTGGGCATCCCAAAGGTGACCTTCCATGGACAAGAAAGAAAATAAGATTTTTGTGCTTACATTAAAAGCTATTCTTGAAGATCCCTGGGGAACACAGGTCTCACTCCTACATGTTTATGATCATGCTCCTGTTACTGCTTGCGACAAAACTGAAGCATGCCAGTAGTAGGAATTGTTATCTTGGATTGACACAATTTTTTGGTTTGCAGGGTCTAATCCTCCTGTAGGCAGCAATATAAACTGAAGGTGAAATCTTCCCATGTCCCTCAATGGACTCCAAAAAATAGATTTTATAATGAGTACAAACATCTTATTATTTAAAAATCGCACAGCAGAGAAATGAGAAGAAATCAACATTATAAACCCAACCAACATCTGATCTGCAGTACTGGGAAGATACACAGAAGCCAATAAAACACGTCATGTGGTCATTCAACAGGTGCTTAAAATGGGCCTTATGTTCTGCCTATCAAGAATTCAAAGTGCATTTAACCACTTGACCCCAGAGGTTTTTACCCTCTTCATGACCAGACCATTGTTTTGCTATTCATCACTGTGCTACTTTAACTGGACATTGCTCTGCCATTCAACACTGTACCCAAATTAAATGTATATACTTTTTCCACACATATAGAGCTTTCTTTTGCTAGTTTTTGATAACCACTGGGTTTTTTATATTTTATTATATAACTGAAAAAGATCAAAAATTTTGAAAAAAAACCCTAACTATTTTCTACTTTCTGTTATAAAACATATCCAATAAAAAAAATTAAAACATCTTTTGTGGATGGAGTAAGCCATTCATTTTTTTTTTCAATCAGTCTGCTGGCTGATTGAAAAAAAATGGGTCATCTATGGCCACCTTAAGAATGAGCAATGCAGTGTGAAAAGGGCCTCAGAATGTTCAGTTAATTCTACTGTAGAAAAGATTTCTCTGTACTTAGGTGCTCTTATAGTCTGTGCCCAGGAGAGATTTGATGGCGCCAATGTAATAACTTGTAAAATATCGTATTGTCTCGATATTTTATTAACTTGTATTGATGAGAAATGTTCAGATAGAAAGTCCTTCCACTTCTTGCATAAACTCAAAAAGAAGATTTAATAATAATGTTGCATAAAATTAGAAATAAAATATTGGCATACAGAATGTTTAAATAATGTCCAAAAAATATAGTTAAGTTCTTGATAATAAGATTGTATATATGTATATGTGTGTGTATGTGTGTGTATGTGTGTCGCATCAAGGCTTCTATATAGAGTGTGACCTTAAAAAGTCTTTGTTCTGCTCTTAAAAGAGCAATCCAGCCCCCACCATCTCCTAAAAATGGGCTGATCTTCTCCTTGTAGTCCCACCAAGATAATTGGAAACAGATGTGTATATATAACAAACCTCCAGTCTACTTCTCCTAAAGTCTGAGTGTAACCTAAGAAGGCCTAGACATTCCATCAATCAGAGTAAATTAGATGTATTACACACACATATATATATATATATATATATTCTCCTAAAAATAATCTTAACAAGAGTTATCTCATATATAAATATCGCAATCAAGAAATATTACAGTACAAACCTAGCATGTATGAAATATATTTTTACAATTCTCTAGTTAGTGAAACATAATCCCCTACATAGATGGGGGAGGATGGATAGACCAATTGCTACCACATGTGTGGCTTGAATGTAAAGAAAACCCAAGATATATGTTCATATGTATATTCACAGACTATGAAGTCTAATTACTTACTTTTCCCAATCTAGAACAAATATAAATATAATAACTCAATTATTCTATTAAGATCCAACTCATTCATACATGTTAGTACTGTTAATAAGAAGATATTAGATATTAGGTTAAGGAAAGCTTCTAACATTTCCCTCTCAAAATGATCGATTTTATCGAATCTTAATCATTTTCCTTATCTTAATCCATTTATACACATTCTCGTCACTTTCGTATCCATTCATGTGTTTTTGGATCTTAAGATAATTGATCTGAACATATCTTCAATTTGATTCTATAATGGGAAAACAAATTCTTTGATAAACCTTTTGTTATGTATCACATAAAAATATTTTTACCCTTATTATTTTCCTTTCACTAAATAATTCATCCCCTTAATAAATGTATAACTGTAACATTATAGTACAATACTTTAAAATATGTCACTTAAAAAAAATAGATGTTTCATATTTTCCCTCCAAAATGTGTGTAGCACACAGTTCTATAATCCATACATTTTTCAAATTACCTTATTAACATTTAACCATAACATATGTTCCCTAGCTTCAATCCATACATGTATATCAAATGATTTTTTTTTTAAAAAACATACAAATAACAATGTAAAGCTTGCCTAAGTTTTCCTATATGTACCTTAGAAAAACTTACCGTATTTGCCGGCGTATAAGACGACTGGGCGTATAAGACGACCCCCCTACTTTTCCTGCTAAAATGTAGTGTTTGGGCTATACTCGCCGTATAAGACTACCCCTCTTCCAATGCACACCAGTGGGAGGAATAGTGCCCCATCATTGGTATTAGTGGCAGGAATAGTGCCCTATCATTAGTGCCAGTGGGAGGAATAGTGCCCCATCATTGGTATTAGTGGCAGGAATAGTGCCCTATCATTAGTGTCAGTGGGAGGAATAGTGCCCCATCATTGGTATCAGTGGGAGGAATAGTGCCCCATCATTGGTATCAGTGGGAGGAATAGTGCCCCATCATTGGTATCAGTGGGAGGAATAGTGCCCCATCATTGGTGTCAGTGGCAGGAATAGTACCCCATCATTGGTGTCAGTGGGAGGAATAGTGCCCCATCATTGGTGTCAGTGGCAGGAATGGTGCCCCATCATTGGTGTCAGTGGGAGGAATGGTGTCCCATCATTGGTGTCAGTGAGGGGTGGAATAGTGCCCCATCATTGGTGTCAGTGGGGGGTGGAATAGTGCCCCATCGTTGGTGTCAGTGGGGGGGGGAATAGTGCCCCATCATTGGTGTCAGTGGGAGGAATAGTGCCCCATCGTTGGTGTCAGTGGGGGAGGAATAGTGTCCCATCATTGGTGTCAGTGGGGGGTGGAATAGTGCCCCATCGTTGGTGTCAGTGGGGGGGGGGAATAGTGCCCCATCATTGGTGTCAGTGGGGGGGAGGAATAGTGCCCCATCGTTGGTGTCAGTGGGAGGAATAGTGCCCCATCGTTGGTGTCAGTGGGAGGAATAGTGCCCCATCATTGGTATCAGTAACACCAATGATGGGGCACTATTCCTCCCACTGAGACTTGCTGACCCTGTTCTCGTATGGTGCTGCTGCAGCCAGCATAGGTGGTTGCAGCAGCACCTCTACACAGAACACTTACCTGCTGCTCCGGCACTCGATTTTCGCGGGGCCGCTCGGCTCCGCCCCCTTGCCGGTGATTGGCCGCCTGTGTGCCTTTCCTGAGCTACAGTTCTGGCGGCCAATCATTGGTGAGGAGGCGGAGCCGAGCAGCCGCACGAACATCCAGTGGCCGAACTGAAGGAGACGCCGCGCTTCCTGGACCGGATCGTCGTGGGACTGGATCCAGGTAAGAGGCATCAGCCCCTGCCCTCCCCTGTACTTAATGCCGCAGCCCCCCTAAACAGTGTCAGATGCCGTATACCGGCGTATAAGACGACCCCCGACTTTAGAGAAGATTTTCAAGGGTCAAAAAGTCGTCTTATACGCCGGCAAATACGGTATCTCTAGCTTAATTAACAGCAGATATTCTAACTAAGTAGAGTGACTCTGTTGTAACAAAAGTTTAACCCTTTCACTTCTGAAAATACATAGTGTGTGATTGCAAATGTTCATGTGAAAACTGATCTCATCTTGATATGATAAACATATCATGTCAAAATAAAATGTACACACAAAAAAAACCAATATATCTGATGAATGAATTATTTCATCAGTAGTCAAAAGTCAATTGTTTTATAAGTTCTTCCTCTATGAGATGCCTTGAGATGTCTTGTCTTCTTCTAGCGCTCTGTAAAGTTAAAATAACTTTATTGAACATAAAAAGAACAACAAAAACTATGATGAATGAAATTCTTGTTGCAAAGCTTCTTCCAGAATAAATTTCCTTCTTGGAAAATGTATTATCATCTGAAAGGTTTAGAAATATTTCAGTTTTCTTCCTTTAACAGTTACTCTTAGGTCATTTCCTGTAACAGAAATGCAGTATCATTATTTTGGCATTGATAATTTTACATGGATTAATCCTCTTACATTTATCTGTTAACATTACATATCACAATCACAAACATTTCTAGTCATGACATGGAAGACATATTTTGATTATAACACTTCTTATTGACTTGTAGTGTTCTATTTTAGAATGCAGGCACTTCCGCCTAACAGTAATAGGGTCGCTAATTCAAATCCCAACCATGGCATCACCTGCCTGGAATTTGTATGTTCTCCCTGTGCTTGCGTGGGTTTCCTCCGGGTACTCCGGTTTCCTCCCACACTCCAAAGTCACGTTGGTAGGAGAATTGCTCCTATCTAAATTGGCCTTAGTATGTGTATGTATGACTGTGAGTTAGGGACCTTAGATTGTACACCTCTTGAGGGTTAGGGACTTATGTGAATGTACTATATATGTAAAAAGCACTACATAAATTGACGATGCTAAATAAGTACCTGAAATAAACAAAAATAAATATAACAGGACGCTACATCTCCATTATTGGTCATGAATCAAAACCTTGGTTTCAAAACCAAAGAAAGGTTTTGTATCAACCCAGAGATGACAAAGGACTATGCCTTTGATCTTATCTCTATAAAATTGGAAAAATGCGTAACTGTTTTTTGTGTTGGCTTACTTCTTGTAGTGTAAGACTGATCTGCAGTAATACATACTGGTTTCAAACTTTTCTCAGTTCCTATGTTGAAAACATGAGGTACAAACTTCTCACTTACAGCTGTACAAACATGTGTTGGTATGTTTTCCTGAAAAGGTCTTTTTGTTACTTCTATCTGTATGTGTTTGGATGATAGTGTTTTGTACCATATAGGATAATTTTCACTATATTTTTCTGTTGAACCATCTTCCTGTAGGAGTTTCAGTGATGAATCAGGTGTCTGTAATATGATCTTACTTGATCTAACAATGTTTTCAGTTACCTTGACTGCAAAGAAAACACTTAACAATTTTTTCATATGTGCATCAAAGTTTTTCTCCATATTTGTCAAAGTTCTTGAGAAGAAACCTATTATTTTCTGATTACCTTCTTTTAATTGTGACAAAGTTGCTGAGATTGCATTATTGGAAACATTGGTTTCTAAAACAAAAGGAATTTTACTACAAAACTCAACAGTATTTAATGTAGTAGCATTCTGCAAATCCCATTTCAATAGTTCAAAAGCTTCTTTCTCAGTTTGATCCCATTGATCAAATACTCCATCTTTTTGTCTCAAAGGATCAAATAATGATCTAGACTTCTCTGCAAAATTGGGTATAAAATCTTTACAATGATTTACTTCACTCAAAAACTGATGCAAAGCCTTGCGATTTGTTGGAATTGGATAAGCAGAAATAGTTCTAACTTTTTCTTGTAACAACTGTCTCTGTCCATGACTAATTTGCATATGAAGGAATTCCACCTGTCTTTTCATCAACTGAACTTTCTCTGTATTCAATTTCAATCCTGCTGTTTGTAACAACATAAATATTTCAGACAAAAGAGTGATATGTTCAGTTATATTTTGTGTAGACAAGAGAAGCTTGTCTACATGCTGGACAATACATTCTGGCCTAGAGAATTTAGATAATATTTTTCCCAAATACTCATGAACAATTCCATCACTTACATCTAAGCCTGGGGCTAATCTTATGAATGTATATGTTTCTTTGTTGAAGCTAAAAGCAAGTTTATATTGACAACTCTTAGCTAAGGGTACTGACAAATGGCTATTGGCGATTTCAAGTACAGAGAATATTTTGGCCTTGGCATCCAGATGTGACATTATGTTACAATCAGGAACAATAGATTTGTTATTTGTGATGCATTTGTTCAATGTCTTGAAATCAACTGATAAAGAATATGAATTATCAGCTTTGATAGGCCAAATACAATTATTCACCACTGATTGTACTTTCTTTAAAATTCCTTGCTGTAAAAACTCATCTACAATGGAAGAGATTGGATTAATTGATTCTAATGGCAATTTGTATTGAGGTTGAGGCTTAGGGTCTCTACCTTCTATGTCAACTTCAAAATCTGTAAACAAACCTGCATCATTTTTGTTTTGACTCCAAAGATCTTTATGTGATCTAACCAATTGTTCCAATTCAAGATTGGTTCCTGTATGTGGCCATTTATGATCTGAAGACATGTCAGCAATTGCTGTACAAATACTTCCAACATTACAGTACATGGAAGAATCAATGAATATTGATTTGGGCCTTCCACTTTCATCCAATAAATTTGGAGCAACATATTCCAACGGTAAGGAAGAAGAATCTCGATTTGATCCTGATTTAAATTTCGGCAATGGCAATAAACCATTCCTATTAATGACAACAGCACTGTTTACCATATTGTTTAAGCTGTTGTTAACTCTCAGTGAACTGATCTTTTTAACTTCTGAGGCATAAGGCAACTCAGACAGACTATTGTTGGAACATGGAGGAGCAGATTGTTCAGAAATTATATTTTGGTCTTCTAATTCCAATGTTTTTCTTTGTAAATCTAATTTATAATGAATACAATCTCTTTTCAAATGACCAAATCGTTTACAATAGAAACAAATAGTATTTCCTGTCTGCTCTGAGACTCTCGTCCTGCCTGTGACGTGTTCATCATCATAATTGGGTGTGGCTAAGCACATGGTCTCTCTCTGTTCTCCATTTTGAACAATTAAACTTTCCTTCTTCTGATTGTTTAATTTAAGTCTTCTAAATGTATCTATAACTTTGGCTGCTTGATCTAAATCATTTTTTCCAGTAGCAATAATAAAATATGCTGGATCAAGATACTTGAATTTTTTAACAAAAGCATTTACCATAGAAGGAGTCTCATTGTCTAAATTAAATATCATTTTGTATACTTTCGAAAATCTATTTTTAAAATCAAAAGGATCATCATTAATCGTAGCTCTTAAGGAGTCTAAGATTTCCAAAGAAGGAGTTTCCTCTCCAGTAGTAAATATCAATAATTGACGCAGTCGGTCTGATGCATTGCTATGCATTTCCTCATCATCCTCAATATATGGCGTTTTGATTAATCTACGTGCCATAACGCTGGGGAGCCATAAACAGAATAGAAAATTTCTTTGCTCCTGATTTAAACAAAAATTATTAC
Source organism: Staurois parvus (assembly GCF_062004578.1). Classification (NCBI taxonomy): domain Eukaryota; kingdom Metazoa; phylum Chordata; class Amphibia; order Anura; family Ranidae; genus Staurois; species Staurois parvus. Next base: position 266,235 of record NW_028317993.1, read on the forward strand.
AAAAATTTTCATAAACCTCCATGTTATGGAAAGCATCGGCTTCCTTATCATAGGCTGGCATATCCTTCAAAATTTTCATGAGCTGATCAAGGATTTTAAGATTAAGTTCTGCAGCTTTATCCCTTAATTTTCTCTTAAACATTTCTTCCTGATCTATAGGGTCTCCTTCTATAGACTGGATCTCTGGTACAAAAGATTTTTGTTTCTCTGCCTTAGTATTCACACAAATTCTTTTTACATCATTCTGCAGGTCAGATAACTGAATGTCTTTTGTTTGAATTGCACTTTGCAGATCATCTATTTGCTCAGTCAAAATCTGGCAATTAGCACATACACTGCTCTGATCTTGCTTCATTACACAAGCAGCAGTCTTAGGAACATCAAAAATCATGGCGTTAAAATCATTAACTAACTTCATTACATTTCTAACTTGTTTGCTCAGTTTCTTAAAGGAAAACTTAGATTTTTCTATCTTAATATTAGCCTGTAAGCATTCATTATACATGTACCGCCAAAGTTCATCATCTTTAACAAATGTAGACAGATTCTTGAATTCTAACTTACTCTCTCTAGATAATTCATCAATAAAATCCATTACTTACCGATTAAGAAGGTCTTTCTTTACATAACGCGTCTTTTCTCTCTTGGTGGGAAATGACATCACCAAGGAACAGCGGTTTTTTTGCAATTGCGCAAAATTCTCACCAATCCTGCTTTTAGGTTCTCGATTATGCCGACGATTCATCTGTTGCAGACTTTTACTTCTCCTGAAAGCTTGACTTCATATTTTGTTGACTTACAAACATCGTCCCTCTCAGCAAGGTGAAAGACAAAAAAGTCAAAAATAATCGATCATCGGAAACAAATCGAACTGGAGGCTTGCCACTGTAAAATATCGTATTGTCTCGATATTTTATTAACTTGTATTGATGAGAAATGTTCAGATAGAAAGTCCTTCCACTTCTTGCATAAACTCAAAAAGATGATTTAATAATAATGTTGCATAAAATTAGAAATAAAATATTGGCATACAGAATGTTTAAATAATGTCCAAAAAATATAGTTAAGTTCTTGATAATAAGATTGTATATATGTATATGTGTGTGTATGTGTGTGTATGTGTGTCGCATCAAGGCTTCTATATAGAGTGTGACCTTAAAAAGTCTTTGTTCTGCTCTTAAAAGAGCAATCCAGCCCCCACCATCTCCTAAAAATGGGCTGATCTTCTCCTTGTAGTCCCACCAAGATAATTGGAAACAGATGTGTATATATAACAAACCTCCAGTCTACTTCTCCTAAAGTCTGAGTGTAACCTAAGAAGGCCTAGACATTCCATCAATCAGAGTAAATTAGATGATTTACACACACACACATATATATATATATATTCTCCTAAAAATAATCTTAACAAGAGTTATCTCATATATAAATATCGCAATCAAGAAATATTACAGTACAAACCTAGCATGTATGAAATATATTTTTACAATTCTCTAGTTAGTGAAACATAATCCCCTACATAGATGGGGGAGGATGGATAGACCAATTGCTACCACATGTGTGGCTTGAATGTAAAGAAAACCCAAGATATATGTTAATATGTATATTCACAGACTATGAAGTCTAATTACTTACTTTTCCCAATCTAGAACAAATATAAATATAATAACTCAATTATTCTATTAAGATCCAACTCATTCATACATGTTAGTACTGTTAATAAGAAGATATTAGATATTAGGTTAAGGAAAGCTTCTAACATAACTATTGTGAGACCTTCATCGTTCTTCTGGTTAAAAGAAGCAGAATACATTAGACCAGAGGGAAATATTCTGAAAGCAAATGAGGAAACTCATACAGTACATTGAAATGAAGTTTCGGTGCTTTAAGGAATCCAACTAATTCCTCAAATTTATTTACTTAATATACAAAAATAGAACTCTAATATGGTTTAAACTTCGAGAGAAACTAGGACATTCGTAGCAGTTAGACTTAGTGGTTTATTTTCAAATACTTTCCTGTAGCCATGCATATTAAATAGGGGTATTGTACTATCATCTTTATTTTCTTTGTTTTTTCTAAGCCTTACTCTACCTGTTTCTTTCTCTTTCAAACCACAAAATACAAATGGTATATTTAAAAGTAATTGTCAAATTTATCTTCAGAAAATGATAAATATATTTGAATTACCTAAAGAGAAATTAAAGTGTTACTAAATTCACAACAGTAAAATCAGTCTGTATATGCAGTAATATATGCAGTAAAACATGCTTGTTATACTCACTGTGAAACCTAAAGGGTTAATCCTGCGCATTGTGTAAAATGACTGTTTGATCCTGTCTTCTCTGATCCTCCCTTCTTCTACTGTCCCCAATCTATCTACTAATAGTACAGAGCTCTAGGAGTCACTCTGCACATGCTCAGTTTAGTGTGTATTGCTAGAGAGTTTTACTCTTCTTTGGTAAGGTGATGTGATCAGCATAGGGCCAATCAGCGCTGTCCAGACACAAGGTCAGAGGTTATGCAGCCTCATTGGACAGTCAGAGGAGAATGAAAATTCCTCCTACAAGCTTTAAACAGTGCTCAGCTGGACACAGATAGAAGTCACAATACTGTTATATACTGCTGATGAAAAAAGGTATTTATTAATTTATATTTAGTAAAATCATCGCATTTCCATGTTGTGTGTACTGTGGGAGACCAGATATAGTGAATGCAGGGTCACAAATTTTGGGCTGTCCCCAGAAAAGTAATGGGGAAATTTTCCAATGGTGACACTAGTTCTGGTGACCTGGAAGTCCCCAAGGAATTCCCTTAATCTGAAGGGATTTCCTCTCACTTCCTGTTTGGCTATGGGACAGGAAGTGAATGGAAATCTCTGCAATGGGACACAGACTGCAAAAAGACATCTGACAGGGGTTATAACCCTCCCTTACTCTATCAAAAAATGGAAAAAAAGTTTTACCTATAGTTCTGCTTGATGACATGTGATCAGTCTGCTGCAGGCAAGAGGAAGCTTTTCCCCAGTCTCCTCTCCCCTAGTGATCAAAATGCAACATTGTAACTTTGTAGGTGAGAGGCTGCAGGTCACCAGGATTTATATGATTGTGTCATTTTTGAGAAAGCATCTCAAACCAGGAAGTATATGGTAACCCTGGATGATGACTAAACAAAGACGTCCCCTGTGTTAACCACTTGCCTACCAGGCAAATTCTGACATTTCACTCCTACATGTAAAAACCATAATTTTTTTTGTTAGAAAATTGCTCAGAACCCCCAAATATTATATATTATTTTTTAAACAGAGACCCTAGAAAATAAAACAGTGGATGTTACATTTTTCTATGTCACACTGTATTTACGCAGTGATTTTTCATACTCTTTTTTTTTAAAATATACTTTAATGAATTTTAATGCAAAAAAAACAATATATAACCTATTTTTTGGTAAAATATAAAAGATGATATTACACCGAGTAAATAGATACCTAACATCTAAAATTGTGAATACTTATGAAATGGCGCCAAACTACAGTACTTAAAAATCTCCATAGGCGACACTTTAAAAATGTTACTGTGCTAGAATTATTGCTCTCGCTGTAAAGTTTGCAGCAATACCTCACCTGTGTGGTACGAACACTGTTTACATATGCAGGCGCAACCTACGTTTGTGTTTGTTTCTGCATTCTTTATTTTTATTTTTACATTGTTACTGGGGTCATTTGGGGTCAATAAGACCCCAGATATCTCCTTTGCCCTGGAAAGCATGATTTTAAAAAATGATGTCACTTTCCGTCTCCCAGGATCATAGAGACAGCTCTATGGCAGCCCAATGGCAATGCCGGATCAGATACTGGGCTCCATAAAACACATGGGAGAGTCCAGAGAAGCACCAGTGGGCACCAGGGGGGGGGTCCCCTCCTACTGCCCGTAAAAGCAATCAAGTGGATAATCAGCTACTAGGATGGCTTTTACAAAAGAGGGAATCACTGGCTGAAAAGAAAGATACCAAGAGGATGCCTGTAGCTGCAGGCATCATCCTGGTATAGTGGATGAAAGTTAAGTACGTCCATAGACGTCCAACTTTTGCGCTTAGAAGCACTTTAGGTTTACATGTTATGTAGCATGCATGCAGTTACCATGAAAAATGTAGGGAGCTGATTCAAGTCTAAAACACTCGTAAAATCAGAATTGTTTCAGCCTTCTAGTTCACCATTTGGTAAAATAGATGACTGTGGTACAATGTGTTTCAGAAGTCTCTCTCTTTTCTTTAAAATTACCCTGTCTCTTTACAAAATGTTTTAAAAAAAGGCATACCTGTAAAAGAAGATATAACTGTAGTACCCTCCTAGGTAGCTAGGGGGAGCTGGAGGAATAGTCAGAGGGGTCAAATTTTGGTTCCTACTACTGGCATAGCCACTGATAAAGGGGTACCCCCGGCCCTCCTGACAGGTGTGCAGGTGTGGGAAAGTGGCCCTGAATGCTCACTGTCTGTGTTCAGGGCTGTACACCTGCACCTATATGCCTGTCAAATTAGGACCTGCAGCATTTCCATAGTGTAACATAGGTTGCCTGCAACCGGCTCCAAGTGGCTCCAGCCACATAAACAAACCACTGATTCACACTCTACAGGCCACAGCACCCATGAGAATGAGCCCCAAGACCTCAATTACACACACAGCTTTATTTATTAACTCAGTACAGTTTTATCATTTAGATTTTAGAATTTTTTTGGGCTTGTGTATATTAATAACGTTTTCAGTGTATTTTTACCGTAAATATAATTTTGATTTTTTTTCTGGCGGGGGGGGGTGGGGGGGTGGGCCTGTCAGGTAGGCTGTACAGGGCCCCATGATATCTAACTACTACTGACTACTGGTACATAGTTCCAGGGAGTTGTCTTCAGTTTTACAGTTCCTCGGGCATCCCATGTACCCCTCATCCCCATCTAAGTTATTTACTCCTTAATAATATAAAAAAAAAAACAAGCTCAAGGACTGTTTACTGTCTCTGGAATGCAAGTCTGGAAGGAAATGCGTGTTGCCTGGCTGTGCAGGACTATAGGGGGACCCAAATCTCTAGCAACTCCTAAGGGGGTAGTCCTACATAACAAACTCACCTTTCTGATCCTGAGAACTCTTCTGCTGAAGTCCACACTGACAGTGACAGAAAGTGTTAATCTTCAAGGTTCCTTGCTGTCCTTTTTCAAACAAACTTCCCTTTTTGACATATACAGTCTAGCTCGCGATTGTTTCCCATCTCTTTTTATGTTGAGTTCCAAGTCTCTTTTCTTGTGGTGTATACATTTTTTTCGGTTCTCTTGACATCACAATGGAACTCCTCCCTCCTGCAAACTTCTGGTAGAGAGGCAGTGACAAATCTTAACGTTTGTTATACGAGGTCGCTGAAGGAAGACTAAAGGGCTAATGTGTATCTCTGGACTACCATAAACCAGGTATGACAGTAGACTGGTACTGCAGGTAGACATGGGGGGGATTTACTAAACCTAATCCACTTAGAATCTGGTGCAGCTGGGCATGGTAGCCAATCAGCTTCTTACTTCAGCTTGTTCAATTAAGCTTTGTCAATAAAACCTGGAAGCTGTTTTTATGCAGAGCTGCACCCAATTTTGCACCCTCCAGTTTTAGTAAATAACCCCCATAGTGTGGTCATAGATGTGCAACTATCTCCCTGGGAAACCATGCGTTCATCCTTCAACATGCTGGGACCCTTCACTTAAGCCCGGGTTCACACTGATGCGGTGCAGAATTTGTAGCGTTTTCTGTGCGAATTCCGCACCGCTTCAGAATCGCACCCCGTTCATGCGAACCACTGCGGGTGTGTATGTTAAGTTAACAACACCCCGAAAAGCGGTCTGCAAACCATGGTGCAATGTGCAGAATTGGATCACATAGGTGTGAATACCCATGCTATCCGATTCTAGTGTGGACCCAAAAAAGGATCCTGTACATTTTTGGTGCGGATGCGTTACAATTAGAGCCATACAAAATGTATGGCTCCAACCGCAACGCACACAAGTAACATGTGATTTGCACAGGAATGTGGTGCGGATCCTGTGTGAATCACATGCGATATACCACACCGCATATATGTGAACCCAGGCTAAGTGTTCTGCTACCCAACCTATAAACCTAGAAATCTGAAAAATATCCATATGGCAAGGAGTGCTTCCAAAGTTGGATTCACTCATAAGTGCCTCCTAGGGTAACCCTAAATAGCCTGGTCCTGAACTGAGCATTTCATGTACCCTTCACTGCAGGGGCAAGATGAGGATTTTTATGGTGAACCTTAGGTATAATCTGTACATATGTATTCTTGAAATGAAAATCAAAATCTATGCTGCAGCAGTGACTTCTTACAAAACATATCCTGATATGTATCACAACCTCCTATTATTTGTGTGTTTATTGCAAGGAATAGCTATTAGGAGGCTCCCAGGTCTGCTTACAAATTCTGTGAAGTCTTACTCATCATACTTGCTTACTAACCAAATGATACAAGTTCTGTATACACAATGGTACCTTATGGCAAGTGATAGCCCTTGTAATGGCCCTTGCAAGTGGGTGGAGCAGGGAACTCAGGTGCTAAGATTTAATTGAAATAACTTAATGAGAAAAACATATGTAAATGTTGAGTTATTCAGCCTAATAGCATGCAAGATCTCAAGATGAAATGGTTTTAAGAGAACAGTACCTAATTCAGTATGATCTTCATAAAATTACAGTGGGGAAAAAAATTCTTTGATACTCTGCAGAATTTGTAAAATAAGTATTTGATCCCCAAGCAAAGCATAATTTTGTACTTAGTGGAGAAACCCTTGTTGGCAAGCTCAGAATTAAGACGTTTCCTGTAGTTGGTTTCCAGGTTTGCACACATCTCAGGAGGGATTTTGGTCTACTCTTTTTTACAGATCCCAAATTTTCTGTAGGATTAAGGTCTGGAGACTGGCTAGGCAACTCCATGAGCTTAACGTGCTTCTTCTTGAGCCACTCCTTTGTTGCCTTGGCGGAATTTTTGGGTCATTGTCATGCTGGAGGACCCATCCCATCCCGCCGTGATTGACGCTGGATCTACTTTGGGGGACATTGTTTTAATAAAGGACTTGTCAAAGACCCTGTACTGTGTTTTTTTTACACCACACTTTGTCTTTTTGTGAATGAGTCGCGGGACCATGTACTGCAGACTCATTCACGTAGGGGGGGGGGGGGCCGGGATCTGGGGGCCCCCTTGTTAAAGGGGGTTTCCAGATTCTGATAAGCCCCCCGCCCGCAGACCCCCACAACCACAGGCCAGGGTTGTGGGGAAGAGGCCCTTATCCTCATCGACATGGGGAAAAGGTGCTTTGGGGGGGGCCCCCCCTGCCCCAAAGCACCCCCCCATGTTGAGGGCATGTGGCCTGGTATGGTTCAGGAGGGGGGGGGCGCTCGCTCCTGACCTGCTGGGCTGCATGCTCGGATAAGGGTCTGGTATGGATATTGAGGGGGACCCACGCTGTTTTTTTTTTTAAATTTCAGCGTGGAGTTCCCCCTTAATATCCATACCAGACCTGAAGGGCTTGGTATGGATGAGAGGGGGGACCCACGCTGTTTTTTTTTTTTTGGTTTATTGCGGACCTTTATTTTTACATTCAGCTGTCAAAATAAATATTATCTAGACCTTTGAAATAAGTAAAATCATTACAGAAATAATTATAAAGGATAAGAAACAAAAATAGAATCACTAAAACTACGGAAATCAAATTAGAATACATAAAGATATGCCTAGTGCTGTTTATTAAACACGGAAGACGCGCCCGAGTGTCGGCTGTCAGAGGAATCCACACAGAGATTTACTATTGGGCAGTGGCTAAAAAGCAAGCACCTGCAGAGGACGTCTAACATGTGTTCTGCACATGCGCATTTATATCGGCCAAAGACACTGCACGGGCGTCTAGATTTTCACTGTGTCGATTTCCTTTAAAAAAACGATTTTTAACACATTCTTAATTTTTTGGGAAATAGCAGATATTGTTTAAAGTGAAGTCCTGATATTTGGCAAAGCAAATTTCTAAGTGAACATGTCTCTGCAGTGATTTTTCATGGTGTTAGACGTGCTTCTTAGCAAGTCTGCTTTGTGAGTCTGATTCCGTGCGTGTGCCTTGTTAGTAAATTTGATTGGGAATCTGCTTATGGACGCTGCTCAATAGTAAATCTCGTTGCGGGGTAAAAGTAGACGGTCGCTCATAAAAATTAGACGTTCGCCCACGAATATGCGCCCAAGCCCAATAGTAAATCAGGGCCATAGTGTCCAGCAGATGGAACCACAGAATGCAATGTATATGTGACACACATGGAAGTGTCAGATAATAGAATCACTAATAGCTCTGGAATAAAACCACCCGGACTCATTGCCTCCTCAACAGGCAAGTAATCAGCATCTTTTTTTAGAGTGTGCTTTGGGTTATTATAGCAATGGAGTCACGTTAAAGCTTAGAATTGCATTTGCTCCACAATAAATTATACACAAAATATTCTATCATCAGTAAGGGCAGACATGGCTCACAATGACAAACCTTTTTAGTAACATTGTTCTAGGTCACCAAAGAGTCTAAGGACAGAAAATACACTTACACAGCCGGGACCTGTTGTTACTGCAGGTCTATAAAGGTAGGCACACAGCACAGTCATGCCTTATGCAGTTCTTCCAATGGGAGATTATCTGTCTAGAGGAAGAGCAGTGGGGAACTAAGGGTTGAAAAGGGTTAATAATCGGTAAAACATAAGTTAACATACATATAAAATCCTTTATTTTATTTAATCTGGTCCACCCACTACAGGCTGCCTGCAAAGAAACTGCAGGGAGCAGATACTAGAACAGCCACCCTGCACAGGGAGAGAGTAGCAGTGACCGGTCATGCACAGAAGCAAAGTACGCAAAGGGCACCAGTATTCAACATGCTTCTTGTATTTAGAACCCATATTTAGAAGTGTACCAGTGATTGAACGGAGCGAAGGGGATAGTTAAGAAAAGGTGAGTATATGCTGTTGGGGAGGGGAATATTAAAGCAAGCATACAATTCTCTAGACAAAGCTCTATTATGAAGTAAAATGTTCCTAAAAAATTCAGTTTTAGCCTACTTAAAATGTAAAGTTGTTTTGGCCCAAAAAATAAAACCAAATCAGAAGCAGGTTGGTCCATTTAATGTAGAATTGAAGAGTCAAAAAGAAAAATCTGGCTACCAGCAGTTATTTTATGGGACCGAGAATTATAAAGTAAAGACAGTGAAAATGTAGTAATTGTTGGCTTCTGACCCCTAAGAATTGGAATGATCCTATAATTATTCTGGAATTATATTCACATCTGCAAATTTTGTTTCTTTTAAGTTCACATTTTGCAGGCACCATGGTAATAAATTCAGAAACTACAATGATTTGACAGCTTGATTGAAAAAAACATCCAAAGTAGGAAGTCACAGGTTGGAAACCTAGCACATTCAAAGCAGTGAACAAGGAGGAGAGTTTTTCAGGCGTTTTTTCAAGCTTTGATTTTTTCAGGCAATTTTAACCTTTTTTGTTTTAGCAGATTTGCAAATATTATAGGCATTTTTTTCAGGTGTTTTTCATTTTGACGTTTTTGCTGAGGCCAATAGAAATAACTGCTGTTTGAGCCTAAAATGCCTAAAACAAAATGCTCATTCCCACTATTCAGGCATTTTCCATTCAAATCTATGGAGACAAATTCTCAGATCTGCCTGAAAATTAGTGCAAGTACATTTTTCAGTGAAAGGCGTTTTATTACAGGCAACAGAATGCTCAAGTGTGAACAGGTACAATTGGAAATAATGGGATTTTACTTGTTGAGTGTTTTTGAGTATGGAGGTTCAACCTGAAAAACGCTCAAGTGTGAAAGGGTCTTAACAGCTCAGTACATGTGATAACAGCTTACCCTGACAAGTTCTCCCAACTGTACAGATTGTCATGTGATTCAGAACATTCTTTATGGTACGACAGTGGGGAAGGGTGCATACGTACATCTCACCATTGACTTGCTGCCGTCGTTGACATTTGTGTGCATGTAGCATTATCACCAACTGCTGCTGGATAAGCTTGCGATATTCTGGATCAGTAAGGGGTCTGATTTCCATTGAGGGAGATGTACCTGTGCTGGTTTCAGTGGAAAGATTTGTACCTACTGGCTGAACCGGAGACTGTAGAGGGGACTGGAGAATGGAAAGAAGATTTCCAAGACTGTAAAACATATAAGCTATAAAAACTAAAAGTGTATAAGCAATAAAGCAGAAGGCAGACATGCTCAGTATAGTGTGTAGAGAGAGCTGATAGAATAAACATTGGTTCAGACAAAAACGTAGTCACTTTGATCATAAACTGAAGATAAGTGAAGTCGAAGAAAGACAATAAACCTACAACAAAGTCTGAGCTTCAGGTTCCAAGCATTGCCTTGAATCTGTAGGGAAAGGCTAAACAAAGGAGGAACTGAGCATTTCCATTCAAATTTCTGATAGAAGCTCTTGGTTTACCCTAGATATAGAAAAGTCTTCATCATTAAACAATAAAAAACATATCAATGCAAACAGAGCCCCGGCAACCAAGACAAGGCATACAGATGAGATGCCCCACTGAAGTCACTAAAGCATTTTTTTCAATCTGTTACAAAGTTTCTTACCTGAAGAGCCTGTCAGTAACAGCACTTCCCATTGCAGGCTGACAATGCCAATCCCCTATCCATGGTTCATGATGTGGTGTTGGTCGAGGTACTTTAGTTGTGGACATCCAGCACAGGTGTCATGGAGAGGTATCAGGGAAAGGTGAGCAAGGTGTGGTGAGGGAGCAGAAGGTTCATGGAAAGGTGAGCAAGATGTGGTGAGGGAGCAGAAGGTTCATTCATGGAAAGGTGAGCAAGATGTGGTGAGGGAGCAGAAGGTTCATGGAAAGGTGAGCAAGATGTGGTGAGGGAGCAGAAGGTTCATGGAAAGGTGAGCAAGATGTGGTGAGAGAGCAGAAGGTTCATGGAAAGGTGAGCAAGGTGTGGTGAGGGAGCAGAAGGTTCATGGAAAGGTGAGCAAGGTGTGGTGAGGGAGCAGAAGGTTCATGGGAAGGTGCAGGACACAGGTAAGTGAGATGTGGACAGGAATCAGAGGGCTCATGGAGAAGAGACAAAGAGAGGCAAGTAAGGTGTGAGCAGGTAGCAAGAGGGTTCATTAAGAGGGGTGACAAAAGTTAGGGAAGGCAGGAAAAGGCAAATAAGGAGGTGCCGAAGAGAGAGAAAGAGGTGTGGGCAAGCAGAAGAACATTGATTGAGATTATGGAAGAGGAATGGAGGGCAAAAATGAAAACACAGGAAGAATGCCCTTATGGTCAATAATATAGGACAGAATTGAACAAGTTGTGGTCAGGCAGCAGGGGCTCATGGAGAAGTGTTGGGAAGATGTGGATGTGGTGTGGTCAGGCAGCAGAGGGTTTATGAAGAGATGTGGGTAAGATGTGAACAAGGTGTGGACAGGCAGTATTGGGAGGTGTGGTCATGCAGCAAAGGGTTCATTATGAGGAGACAGATAGAGGTGAGCGAGTGGAAACAACAGAAAAAAAAGAGGGCGCACCAACGTAGTGCATTATCCAAGAGATTTTAATAAAAAATACCAGCAGAAAACTGCTCACAAAGTGCTCACAAACACAGAACTAAAATACACTCTTCAAGCCACACATTAGTGGCCAAATTTGGATAGTTTCCAAAGCACAGAGGAATGTACCAGCAAAGGAGGGCTTCTTCGGGGTCCCTAACTCTGACGCGTTTCGGAGGAATACCCTTCTTCCTCAGAGCCAGAGGCTGTTCGAAGGATATTCCTTTGAGATGATTCAGCCTTCAGGGACCCCGAAGCAGCCCCCCTTTGCTGGTACATTTCAACAAGTCAGTGTAGCCCAAATCTGGGGCACAGAATTGGAGCATTATAACTAACTTTTTTCTATTGCCACTATTTTATATGCATTCTTGGGAACTTATAGCATTTGTGACATGCAACACTGGTTCATGTGTGGCATTTTCAGTTGTTTATATATCATTCTCAACAAGTTTGCGTTTCCCCACCAAATTTGTGTGTGCTGGACAATTCCACCCCACCCACGAGGTTTAGTCATAGAGGCATGTGGGCAGAGCAAATGTGTCAGAGGAGATGGCCTGGGAAGAGCCTAGGCAGAGAACATTTTCCATCCACTGATTCAGGATGCGGCACCTCTGAGTCATACTTTGTACATCCGGCCAGGACCCTTGAGTAGTGGGTTACTAGATGGGGCTGAATGGGCGCTTGGAGCGGTGCTGTAAGAGACTACATAGGGTCACACAGAAGCAACCACTCAGTGTGGGGGGAATGAGAGACTGGTAAAATAAAAACAAAACATGCCATCAACAACTTAATATGTTTCCCCTTCTAAAGCATCACATTAAGGCATCATGCACACAGGGTGTTTTTGCAGCCACTTTTAGGGGTGCTTTAGTGCTTCCAAATGGCCCTCTATGTAGTCCTATGTGTCCATGCACACATAGACTTTTAGAAGCTTTTAGTTGCAGTAGCGTTTACTAGCAGAAAAAAAAAATCCAGGGCCAGTGTGTCCAGAAGCAGCAGTGTTTTGGCTGAAAAAAAATGCTTGTCGCAGCTAAACACATCTAAATGCTAGGCATGTCTAGTGCTTGAGTGTTAATTCATTTCAATGGCCAGAATAAATGATCATTCTGGCCAATGAAATGCGATTTTAGAAGTGCCTAAACGCTTGTAAAAGCGTTAGATACTTTTACAAGCATCAGGCTTTTATTATGCAAAAACGCTGCTGCCATGAGGACAGCTTCTAGGAGAGTTTTTTAAACGTCTTGTGTGCATGAAAGATACCCTGTGACAGTTGCAAGGAAAAAAAAACAAACTAATAAATAAAAACATATCTGAAAATATCAGGTTGTGCATGACTTTCGATTTTTTTTCTTCTACTAAAATCTATATTCCAGCACCTACTTGTTAAATCTCGGACAGAGTGGCCTATTCATAACAGTGGGTAAATCCCATTCATAGTCCAGGCCTCCTGGAATCCTTGTCTGTAAGTGCAATATCCAGAAGACTTCCCACTTACAGAGAAGTCTGAAGATGTCACCTCCCATTCTTTCTATGCCCTGTATTTATAAGACTGTGGGGTCACCCCCATGCACGCCCATAAAATGTTTAGCCACATTTGTGGAGAGATTTTTTTCATTGTTATAGATGTGATTATGGAGACAATCCCACAGTCTTCTACTAGTCCACCCACATATGACCATTTGGAAACTCGGGCACTGCCCAAGGGCCCGGGGTCAGTAGGGGGCCCCATGAGATGCCCCTGGTACCTTTTTTATAGGCTTTTTTGAGTTTGGGCAAGGACACAGGGGCCCCATGATCCCCTATTGCCCAGGGCCCCATGAGTTGTCAGTCCGCCCCTGTATGGTACTGAGCAAACCTTGCATGTTATCAGACAACGCACTGAGTGTTGAAATTAATAACGATTTTTCTTTTCCATTTTTTGCCATTTACAGTAGACTCAATCTCTTTGTGTCTAACAATATGGGGACAACAAAGGAACCTGTCCCCACCATATCTTTAATTACCTTTTAATTGGAGTCCTGCCCTTAAAGGAAAGTAGCTGAGGGAGAGAAATATCCCTACAGAAAGGGCTCACTGAGAGACAGTTTTAACCCCCCCAGATAAAATTTGGGCATATGTATCCTCCTCATACAATACTGGTAGGTATCGTTCCACAATGTTTTAGTCTTTTTAAACTCTATGCTGCATGTTGTGAAGAACATGTATCAATTCCTGTCTTATAACAGAGATTTCATATCTTCCTGCTCTTTTCAATGATTTTTCAGGGTACTCACACTGACAGAAAAAAATAACACATTCATGCTGCTTCTTTGTTGAATTCATCCTCATCATCACAAATCCTGCACAGTGAGAAACTGATGTACCCCTATGCCACTAATGGTGTCACCTGGGTGTCCAGATCCCTATATACAGTTGTGTTCAAAATAATAGTGTGTTGAAAAAAGTGAATAAAGCTCAAAATCCTTCTAATAGCTTTTATTTCCATACACACAAATGCATTGGGAACACTACACATTCTATTCCAAATCAAAACATGAAGAAAAATATATCAAATTTGTGTTGTTCCTCTAAAAAAATGGAAGAAAAGTGAATATTAGACTGTTCAAAAAAATAGCAGTGTTTGTATTCTTCTTTACAAACTCAAACATTCACTATGTAAACTGAAAAATGTTTGAAGATTTTGCTTTCCTTTGAATCACTTAATGAATATTTAGTTGTATAAGCACTGTTTCTGAGAACTGCTGTACATCTGTGTTGCATGGAGTCAACCAACTTCTGGCCCCTGTGATCAGGTATTCCAGCCCAGGATGATTGGACTACATTCCACAGTTCTTCTCTATTTCTTGGTTTTGCCTCAGAAACTGCATTTTTGATGTCACCCCACAAGTATTCTATCGGATTAAGATCCGAGGATTGGGCTGGCCACTCCATAACGTCAATCTTGTTGGTCTGGAACTAAGATGTTGCATGTTTACTGGTGTCTTTGGGGTCGTTGTCTTGATGGAACACCCATTTCAAGGGCATTTCCTCTTCAGCATAAGGCAGCATGACCTCTTCAAGTATTCTGATGTGTTCAAACTGATCCATGATCCCTGGTATGTGATAAATAGGCCCAACACCGTAGTATGAGAAACATCCCCATATCATGATGCTTGCACCACCATGCTTCACTGTCTTCACAGTGTACTGTATCTTGAATTCAGTGTTTGGGGGTCGTCTGACAAACTGTCTCCGGCCACTAGACCCAAAAAGAACAATCTTACTTTCATCAGTCCACAAAATGTTGCGCCATTTCTCTTTAGGCCAGAAAAAGTGCTCTTTGGCAAATTGTAACCTCTTCAGCACGTCTTTTTTTCAACAGTGGGACTTTGCGGGGGCTTCTTGCAGATAGCTTGGCTTCACATAGGCGTCTTCTAATTGTAACAGTACTCACAGGGAACTTTACACCTTCTTTGATCTTCCTGGAGCTGATTGTTGGCTGAGACCTTGCCATTTTGGCTATTCTTCTATCCATTCAAATGGTAGTTTTTCACTTTCTTCCACGTCTTTCAGGTTTCGGTTGCCATTTTAAAGCATTTGCGATCATTTTAGCTGAGCAGCCTATCATTTTCTGCACTTCTTTATATGTTTTCCCCTCTCCAATCAACTTTTTAATCAAGGTACGCTGTTCTTCTGAACAATGTCTGGAATGACCCATTTTCCTCAGAATTTCAGAGAAAAATGCACTGTAACCAACATGTACAACATTTACTGCCTTCCTTCCTTAAATAAGGGCAATAATTGCCACCTGTTTTTCAAAGAATGAATGACCTGACTAATAGAACTCCACACTGCTATTATTTTGAACATGCCCCTTTCAATTAGTGATTCAATTACACAGAATCAGCAGCATGCATGTCATGACTGTTGGGTCTGTTGGATTTCTGTTACTCTACTACACCTGCTAGTAAATTATTTGCCATGTAGAAATATCATTTCTACCAAAAAGAGTGATTGATCAGGTTAGTGAGGTCTGACTGCTATTATTTTGAACACAACTGTATATCACTGACATCTGTACACTCAGTGTTTTATATAGGGAATAGAAGTCAGTGTACAGACATCAGTGTTATATATAGGGAATAGCAGTCAGTGTACAGACATCAGTGTTATATATAGGGAATAGCAGTCAGTGTACAGACATCAGTGTTATATATAGGGAATAGCAGTCAGTGTACAGATATTAGTGTTATATACATTGCCTTGAAAAAGCATTCATACATCTTGAAATTTTCCCCATTTTGTTATGTTATGTTTGTCATGTTACAACCAAAAACGTAAATGTATTTTGTTGTGATTTTATGTGACAGACCAACACAAAGTGGCACATAATTGCGAAGTGAAAGGAAAATGATAAATGGTGTTTAAAATTTTTTACAAATAAATCTGTGAAAAGCATGGCGGCATTTGTATTCAACCCCCCCTGAGTCAATACGTTGTAGGACCACCTTTCAGCTGCAAGTCTTTTTGGGATGTTTCTTCTAGCTTTGCACATCTAGAGAGGGTCATTTCTGCCCATTCTTCTTTGCAGAATAGCTCAAGCTCTGTCAGATTGGATGGAACAGCAGTTTTCAAGTCTTGCCACAGATTCTCCATTGGATTTAGGTCTGGACTTTGACTGGGCCATTCTAACACATGAATATGCTTTGATCTAAACCATTCCATTGTAGCTCTGGCTGTATGTTTGGGGTCATTGTCCTTCTGGAAGGTGAACCTCCGTCCCAGTCTCAAGTCTTTTGCAAACTCTAACAGGTTATCTTTTAAGGTTGCCCTGTATTTGGCTCCATCCATCTTCCCATCAACTCTGACCAGCTTCCCTGTCCCTGCTGAACATGATGCTGCCACCACCATGTTTCACAGTGGGGATGGTGTGTTCAGGGTGATGTGCATTGTTAGTTTTCCACCACACATAGCATTTTGATTTTAGGCCAAAAGGTTCCATTCTGCCCTATCTGACCAGAGCACCTTCTTCCACATGTTTGCTGTGCCCCCCATATGGCTTCTCGCAAACTGCAAATGGGACTTCTTATGGCTTTCTTTCAACAATGGCTTTCTTCTTGCCACTCTTCCATAACAGCCATACATGTAGAATGCACGACTAATAGTTGTCCTGTGGACAGATTCTCCCACCTGAGCTGTGGATCTCTGCAGCTCCTCCAGAGTTACCATGGGCTTCTTGGCTGCTTCTCTGATGAATGCTCTCCTGTAAGTTTAGGTGGATGGCCATGTCTTGGTAGGTTTGCAGTTGTGCCTTACTCTTTTCATTTTCGGATGATGGATTGAACAGTGCTCCATGAGATGTTCAAAGCTTGGGATTTTTTTTTTTATAACCTAACCCTGCTTTCAAGTTCTCCACAATTTTATCCCTGACCTATCTGGTGTGTTCCTTGTCCTTCATGATACTGTTTGTTCACTAATATTCTCTAAAAAAAAACTCTGAGGGCTTCACAGAACAGCTGTACTTATACTGAGATTAAATTACACACAGGTGGACTCTATTAACTGTTTACTGAAACTTTTGAAAAAAATATATATTTCTACTTTCTGCTATAAAATATATCCAATAAAAAATTAAAAAAATAAAATGTCTTCATAAATTTTGGGCCAAAATGTATTCTGCTACATGTCTTTGGTAAAACTTTCTTTAATTTCTATAATAAACATTTATTTTGAACATAGTGTAGAGAAATTCTGTGACAAACACATGTAATGCGGTCACTACAATATGTAGGTGGGGCTTTGTGTGAGTGTGGCTTGAGTGTGGGCAGGGACACAGATTGCCCCATGATCTCCTATTGCCCATTGGCCCCATGAGTTGTCAGTCCGCCCCTGGCCCCCCTACTACATAAAGAGAATACAGAGCACCTCCACACAAACACACAGACACAGGTCTCCCCTCAGGCTCTCACATTTCAGTTCTCAGCTCTCCAGTCACACATAGCTCTCCCTCCTTTCTCTCATTGTTACACCCTGGGTTCTTTTACTGGTTCAGAAAGTATCCTCCTCCTCGATGATCTATCAGACAGACACCCCACCATGTCCTCTGCCCCAAACACTATCATACACATGGCACGGATGGATATGGAGCAGGGTGCAGGTAACCAAATGTGATTTCTCCTGCGCTCCGGGACCCAGGCCGGTGGTGAGTAGATGAAATCAAAACTCCAAAAAAGCAACCACCGGAGTATACAAGGTCATGCAGCTCCAAACCAAGGCTGGGGAAGCCCGAACAGAACTGTGAAGTGAAACAACAAGAAGCGCACCAACCTTGTGCATTACCTCAGTAACCAAAATGTATTTAGTAAAAGAATGGTACTCACAAACAGCGAATAAAAACAGCTAAGCTCTGAGGAAGAAGGCATGACCTTCGAAACGCGTCAGCTGTACTGAGTGCCTACCCCCATGATGGGATTTGCGCTGGCCTCTTGCCTTTGAAGTCCCTTGGAGGACTTACATGCCTGTGTTTATTCGCTGTTTGTGAGTACCATTCTTTTACTAAATAAATTTTGGTTACTGAGGTAATGCACAAGGTTGGTGCGCTTCTTGTTGTTTCACTTCGCAGGGTGCAGGTGCCAGGGGCAGGTTAGTTGGGGGCCCCATGACAGGCTCCTGAAAGGATGGGGCAGAATGGATGGAGTAAGTTGGCTCCGTGTACAGTCCTGAGAGGAGAGGACAGAGACTGAGTGAGTCCCGCTGTCAGAATCCAATGGCACAATGCGGAGGATTCCTCCATCCACCTCGC
Organism: Staurois parvus; assembly: GCF_062004578.1. Taxonomy (NCBI): domain Eukaryota; kingdom Metazoa; phylum Chordata; class Amphibia; order Anura; family Ranidae; genus Staurois; species Staurois parvus. The sequence goes on from NW_028317993.1 coordinate 284,653, forward strand.
TTGTGTCGACTGGGGAATCTGTTTGTTTTTTTGTTTGGCCCTCTGATTAAAGTAAAAATGAAACCCACTGTAATCACTTTCTAACCTTCATTATGAAATTTAAATGAAATAGGTGAGTGTTTACTAGGAGATGGAAAGATCAGTTTACTTACAATGTGTTGTCTTGGAATTTTTCAGGACACTCCCGAATTTGGACAGGATTACAATGTTGGTATAACACAGTGTACCAGAAATACAAATCCAATAAACCACCAGAAACTAATGAAGATATTGAAAATTGCCTAGAGAGCTACCAAAACCTCAGTCTGTCCTCTACATACACTGTGGGAGACATTTAACAATTTTGCTAAAGCAAAGTAAGGCTAAAGCATCTCCCATCAGGAAGCTGTCATTATACTTGGTCAATCGTGGTCAAAAGTGGTCGAGGCATTCCCCACGCATATACGTGCTTATGATTGGCCAAGCACAATGGCAGCTTCCTGATGGGAGGGGCTAATTGGGACATGTTGCAGGAGCACCACGCCCAAGTAGTAACATATAACAAAATGGGTTTGGCTACAAAAGGACTTTAGAGGTTCTCATGGAATACACACTTAAAGCGGGGTTCCACCCATTTTTAATACTTTATCTTATTATGTAGTCCCTGTGAAATAAAGCACAAGTTGAATATTTGTTTTCTTCATTATACATACCTTTTACTATTTCAATACCGGGCAATTTTACACCTTCCTGCCCAGGCCATTTTTCACGTTTCAGCGCTCTCACACTTTGAATGACAATTGCGCGGTCATACAACATTGTACCCAAACTAAAATGTTATCATTTTCTTCACACAACTAGAGCTTTCTTTTGGTGGTATTTAATCACTGCTGGGGTTTTTATTTTTTGCTAAATTAACAAAAAAAGACCAAAAATTTAAAAAGAAAAACACGTTTTTCTTTGTTTCTGTTATAAAAGTTTACAAATAAATAATAGTTCTTCATAAATTTAGGCCAAGATGTATTCTGCTACATGTCTTTGGTGAAAATAACCCAAATTAGGATGTATTTTTTAGTTTGTAGGAAAGTTATAGAGTTCACAAACTATGGTATAGATCTGAAAATTGATCAATCCTGAAGTACTGACAGCCAATCTAATTTCTTGAGGTCCAAGAATGTCAGAACAGTACAGATACCCCCCAAATGACCCCTTTTTGCAGAGTAGACAGTCCGACATACTTCATAAGAGGAATGGCGAGTTTTTTGAAGTTGTATTTTTTTTGTCATAATTTTTCGGAAAATGAAAAAATTAAAAAAATGATTTTCACTATTTTTTTTACATACTGTCACCAGTGCAGTACAGCATCATCATATAACTGGCATGGCGGTGAACAGGGACACTGACTGGTGACAGTATGAAAAAAAAAAATATATATATTTTTTTTATTTTTTTTATTACATTTTTTTTTTATTTTTTTTAAGATTTTGTTTTCATATTTTACTATGACCAAAGTAGTAAATGTTACCATAGTAACACTGTACTATTTTGGGGAAGTGATCAGTATTTTTTTTTTTTTTTTTTACACAATTTGCTTATAGCAAAGAATTACTTTGCTATAAGCAAGCATTTACCTGAATGAAATCGATTCATTCAGGTTTTTTTTTTTTTTTTTTTTTGTGCTTAGCTGTGATTTGGCCACAGCTAATCACATGACATGTGCATGTGACCTGCTGTGACCATTCACAGCTAGGCACTAGTATACAATGGATGGCATGAATGAAGCCATCCATTGTATACAACTGTCATGTGACCTGCTGTGATTGGTCACAGCAGGTCACATGGTACCGGCAACGGGGGCCGGTACTCAGATCTGTCATCGGCCGTGTCCGAGGTACACGGACGGTGACAGATCGCGCCACTGCGCGGCTCTGCAACCGCGCAAACTGCGCATGTGCGGGAGCACGCCAAATGGCGTGCACCCGGAAAGCTGAAGCATTTTTGCAGCCGCCAAATGGCTATAGGCCGGGCGGCTAATGGTTAATCCACTGCAAGCCTGCAGTTCCGGTCCCGACCACCTAGGCGATGACGTTGTAAGGCGATTTGCAAAGGTCTCCTGGGATGTCATTTCCTGTATCTCAGGAGTCCTTTGGTTTCCTGTAATCGCGGGACTTGCAAATGGGAGGTGTTTTGCGCCATTTTACCGGAGTTCATGATATATTCCCTTCCTTGCAGTGCAGTGCTGTACAGGTTGCCTGACGGGGGGCGGGAACTTCATCCGTCCCCACCATTGTTATGGCAACCTGTACTGCACACGTTGCGCTGAGCAGTGTCTGTACTGCGCATGTGTGAGAACGAGTGGTGCATGCTGGGATAGCTAGCAGCACGATTCCAGGAAATAAATACCTGCGGGCTTCAGATGCCCACAGCCATCATGGCGCCTGCCTGCTTCTGAGATCCTGGTAAATGTTTACGATTTTCTAAGTAATTACAATGCTTTTAATATTGAGTTATTCCAATTGTTAATGCTATTTGTAAGGTCATTGTGGATCTGTTTTTAACAAAACATTTTTAGGGGGACTGGAGCTGCGCTTTAACGCAACATATTGTAAAAAATGTGGTAACCCCCTATAAAGTTTATCAATTCAAAAGATTAAAAAAACACTCAAATTCTTGTTAAAAACAATCATGGGGAAAGGTTAAGAGAAATCCTCTGCAGAACTGTGCCACCCTAATACAGCTAAATATAGACAATTATAAATATCTCATAGTGGTTATCACCAACGTATTAAAACCGGGCAAAAGTCCTTACAATAGATGAGCATATGGTTTGTTGAGCGTGGCTAAATTCGCAGACAATGTCTCAACACGTTATGTAGGAATTAAGACCTGCTTCTTCAGGAAAAACTGTGCCGTGGGAGAGGAGGACAGGCCTTGCAATTGATGGGATGATAGTTGGCTTCTAACCTCTATCTGGTAATCATTGCCTCATTCACTCCTATTATTCTGGGCAGCCCTGTGCAGCTTGGGGTGAGCTCTCAACATTGTGTCTGCTGTAATGTTGCTTTGTGATGGTCTCCATTATGTTTTAGAATTTGGTTGAGCTAGGCGTATATAGTGATGCACTAGATGTGATTACTCTCTGGGAATATTTTCCTGGTGGTTTTGAACTAGGATCCAAACATGCCTTAGCTCATCCTAAACAGAAACGGTGAAACAGATTTGGAGACAGATTTACTACAAGGTTACTCCTTAGAGAACATTAAACCTTTGTGTAACATTTCTCTTACATTACATTAAGATTACATTAAGATCCACCCAACTAGTACATAGTATAGTGTTATTTTCCTTTGAGGTTCCCCAAAAACTTCCTTTTTTGATTTCCTCTTTCTTTAGTCCTTCTCTTCAGTTTCCCTGAATATCCACTCAGGGATTATACCTTGAGCATGTCAGAGATTGAAATCTGTGGGACTACATGTCCCATGTTTCACTGTGCACTGCCCATAATGTGCATGCTTTGCCTGAACACAGCACAGTAAGGTATGCTGCTACAGTTCTTCTTACTGTTTCATGGAGTGTGTAATGATGCTTCACTTCTTAAATTCTTGCAGGCAGAGGGTAAAGGCACTTTATGTGTAAGCCCCACTCAGGACAGAGTTTGGGATTCTGATTGGTCAGGGCTGGCACGTGACTGCTTTGACCAATTGGAATCACTCTCATTCGTCCCAACATCCTTAAGAAAAGAAGGGGAAGAAAATGGCACATTTCAAATCCCTGGACCAGCGCACTGGCTGCACGGGCAATGAAAGCTAATCCACCAAAGTATGTAGCGGGAACCAGGGGGGTGGGGAGGTTGCAGTGTGTTAGTTAGTTATCCTTTTTTTGTGCAAAGGTGAACTTACACTTTACATTTTTTAAAAAATCTATGGTTTGTTGGAAAACTTTTGTCGGTCGGCAGCTCAAGCCCCTGATCAGTGTATTCAGGGGATAAAGGCCCTTTAAGTGTAAGCCCTGCCCAGGAGACGTGTTGGGGGGTTGAGTCAACGTTTGGCATATATATTGCCCCTGCAGGAAGGGAGAAGGGTCTGAAGGGGAGATAGTGACCTGGCAATAGCAACATGTGAGGCTACAAGGGTTTAGAGAAATACCCTGATAGGCCCCAGGCTGCTCCTGAGAGAAGTGGGTCTGAGCTATGGACAATTATTTTTGGGACTGAATCTGCGAAGGTTGTGCTGTACCCACCGTGTTCATACTAGAGTTGCCAGAGTTTGTGGGGAGAGGTAGAAGGAAAAAGAATTGGAATGGTTTTGTACACAGGAACTGCTTTGTACCACTTTAACCACTCTTATATTATTTTAGTTAAGCATCTAAAATGGCTGACCGTATGGACAATCGTTGATTAACAAAAATGCCAAGTATTCTTTGGAGTAGGCCTCAGACCAGGATTATGTGAGTAGCCAAGATGAAGGAATTCCTCCATAATTCAGGTGTTTGGTACCCCATCTCGATCATGTTTCAGGAAGGGAATGGGTGGTGCCCTGGCCTGGCATGACAGTTATTGGTGGCCAGCCAGGAACTGCTTACACTTGGCGTAGTTGACAGGGTAGGATATGTTGCCACCAAAGGAGAATATATCAGCTTTGCTAGTTGGGGCTTGATTGAAAGGCGGAATCAAAGGGGCAGTGGAAAGAACGCAGCAATTTGTCAGGTCATGTGGTTAAAGTGGAAAGCAGGTTTCTGCTACCTTGGAAAAGAGCTACTTAGGATGAGGTTTGGCCCTGTATGGTGGGGGAACTACAGTGGACAGTGGGCTGAGGTTCCTGCACAACAGAGGACTGCCTTTGTGCCATCATGATGTTAGGGAATCGCAGGTACCACTGTAGCCACAGTGTGGGAAGTGTCATATGTATCTGTTTGAAACCCTTCCAGATCCTGAGAAACCAAAATATCTACCCATACCTTGGGAGGAGGACAGTGTAGCAAACTAACTCATCAGAGTTGGAGCTGAGTTCTCCTTTTACATTTTTTCTCTTTTTATTCAAGATATTTCTCATTCCTCAGCCTCATTTCCTACCCCCCCCTGCAGTCCTGAGAGGCAAACGTTATCTTCTGACAGATGGTGTGGGTCAACCAGGTTAAGACATCCCTGGTTGGGTGCCAGTTGTCTGGGGAAACATGTAACCTTTCTCACCTACGTCTGATAAGGCAGCATTTCTAAGAGAATTGGGAAGCACTGACCCCAAAACTGTGTAAGCCCCCACATCATAAAACAGATAATAGCTTCTCTCCAGGACTTAAAAGAGAATTGAACATTCCTCAGGTCAACTGTGTGTTTCATGTCATGGATTATGAAGCTGTTAGTTTTAACTGAGTTTCCCACTGACCTCTCCCAAAACTTGTAGTAAGAGCCCCCCTCCCCTTTGAGAGGGACTTTTAAGAAGAGAAAAGCTAGTTTAAGATACACACACACATCTCCCAGTGAACATCGTAACAAAAGGAGATCAAAGAATCACCCTGCTCTGCAACTTGAATCTGCAAAACCAAGGCAAGGCACGTAACTTAACCCCGTAATCTCTTTCCTATTATCTTGCTGCTGTGTCTTTATATACATATATATATATATTTGTGACATCTCTTTGTAAATATTTTATTGCACCTGTTTGACTCTTTTAGTAATAAATCTTTCTTTCTGAAAGTATTAAACTGTTTTTAAGTGCTTACCTGCAATTCACGAATTCCTGCCTTTTGAAGAGAGGCTACTGTGTTTGTTTACTCCCTGCCCAATTGACCATATTGGACAGGTGACTTTTCAATCATTATAGTGTATTTCTGACAGAGTCCGTCTTCTCTGTACATTTCAAGACGGTGGTGGAAATGTGAAGGGCTAGTGGTGTAATTAACCTGACCCAGTAACAAGCGCATTCAGGCTGCAGGCGGCACCGATTGTAGCCCATTAGCTGGACAATCGCTGTGCAGGGTGCGGCTGGGTGGGGCCTTGTTACGCGCGTCACACCGCGGTTTTAGATAGGCCGGTCCTTTGGTCACGAGTTTGGTGAGAAGGTCTGGTGTCTGATGCCGTGGGCGTGATGTATTACTGTTAGTCACGGTCGTGCGATTGTCGCATGTTGGTGGCGGCGACCGTGGATCCGTGACAGACGGAGCCTAGGAAGAAATTTTGGTTGGCAAGGGGTCAGGGGTTGGATCAATAGTAACAGACCCCCTGGGCTCTCCTTGTTCCTAGTCATTCTGGGCTGGTGGAACAGTGGACAGCTTCCCTAATACTTTCCCAAGTGTAGTTGTGATCAGTGTGATCAAGCGTGTCCTCAGCCTCAAATACCCCACAGTTGGGAAAGTTGCAGGAATCTATAGAGGTGGTGCTGGAGAAAGATGTAGAGGAGCTGCAGGTGAAGTTAGGGTTGATTTGAGAAGGGGAGTGCTTCCCTCTGAAGGGGCGGATGACTGTTGTCAGTGGTGGTGGAGCTGATAACGGAAAAAATTTTAAAATAGTATTGGAACAGTTTTGTATGCCAGAACAGCTTTGTACCACTCTTTTTTTTTAGTAAAGCATCCAAAAAAGCCGACTGTGTTGAAAATCGTTCATTAGCAAAAATACCAAGTGTTCTTGGGAGCAGACCTCAGGCCGGGAGTACTTGAATAGCCAAGATGGCAGAATTCCTCCATAATTCAAGAAGATGGTGGGAGGTGCACTGGGCTAGCATGGCCGTTGCTGTTGGCCAACCTAAAGGAGCACTGCCACAGAATGAAACCTCACCTGACCACATTGTGTGTGTCTGTTTAAAGGAAACTCTGTCATATCAACAATGATAAATCTGTTTCAGATACTTATTCCTGTTTCAGGAAGATGGCGGGAGGTGCACTGGGCTAGCATGGCTGTTGCTGTTGGCCATCCAGAGACCTGCTGCTCTAAAGGAGCACTGCCACAGAATGAAACCTCACCTGACCACTTTGTGTGTGTCTGTTTAAAGTGAAATTCTGTCTTATCAACAATGATAAATCTGTGTCAGACATTTGTAAATCTGTCACAATTTGCTGCCCAGGATTTCAAGCACAGGGGTTGCAAAAACACAGCTAAACTGTTGCATAACAATATAGAAATGTGCCAAAATTATACAAACTAATACTTATACAGTCTGCCCCATAGAACAACTCTATATCAATATTAAAAAAAAATAAAATTAAAAAAAGTCCAAAAAAAAGTCCAACCAAATAAATATAAATCCAAAAAATTCAAAAATAAAATAAATGAAATATTCGTGACAACACTCTGGTGATTATCCAAATAAGAATATCATTTTTTTCTTTTGCTAATTAGTGTAAAAAGTGAATCAAGTGAACAAACATAATTAAAAAAGAAAAATTAGTGCAAAACACTGTGTACTGTGAATCACTCTTCCAGTGCTCCAAAACAAATCCACACTGTGCCACTTCTATTGTAGTAAGGAATATATACCCTTACCAACACTCCTCAATAAACCTGCTTTCAATATTTAATAGTATCCTATGGATGGGATCCTCCTAAAGTGCTCCCCAGATTCCACTATATTCAGTGCACTATTCCAGCAGGATTTTCCATATCTCCATATCATTGGCACCATATAGACAAAAAGCATATGAGGGACAAATAGTATAATACCGCCAAAGTAATGTACAGAAAAACACTTTATTAAAACTGCTCACATTTGAAATGATTCAAAACCGCTTTTAGATACCGTGAAAACCGCCAGGCTACTATCCAGGGAACATCCAGGGACCAACACACAGTCCTTATCCTCTTTTTCCCTTTTGCAAAATGGCCACCGGTCGACTTCCGGTTCCTGTATGCGTCTTGACGTCACAGCCCTTGACGCGTTTCATCATCGACTTAATCATAAGGGATCCCTTATGATTAAGTCGATGACGAAATGCGTCAAGGGCTGTTTTATTTTATTTTATTTTTGATTTTTTTGGATTTATATTTAATTGGTTGGACTTTTTTTTGGACTTTTTTTAATTTTATTTTTTTTTGAATATTGATATAGAGTTGTTCTATGGGGCGGACTGTATAAGTATTAGTTTGTATAATTTTGGCACATTTCTATATTGTTATTTCATATCTTCAAGGGTGAAGGTTTTATTTGTGCTATGGGGATTTAAGTTTTGTTGTATATTGATTTTCTGAATTTGTCACTTATTATATTTGAGGAAGTGGTAGTTATAGATAAACTGTTACATAGGCATTTTATCAGGAGGTAGCCTGGTTTCCATCTAATTGTGTTGCCAATTTGTTTGATAATTGTCTCCTAATATGTCTAGGTGCCTAGTATATTATGACTGGTAATACTCCAAAAGCAGGGTAGAGAGGAATGGGGAAAGCACAGGTTCACTTTGTCCTTAACACCAAACTTAAGTCCCACCCCCTAAGCTTAAAGGAATTCTATGGTCACAGCACAGACTTTCCTTTTTTTAACATCAGTACTGTGATAGCAATACAATCAATAGTTATTTTTGACAATCCAATATAAGCTTACTTAAAAAAAATTCTGCTTTCATGTCATGAGTCCTGCCTGTCTGCTGGCCATCTCTTTCCACAATTTCTCAGATTCCCTGCATGCTTTCCAGCTGCTCCTCTGCTGCATGCTCGCCATTTCTAAGGACTACATATCCCATGGTACCTTGCTGCCTGCAAGCTGTGATTCCTGTACTGACTCCGCCTCCTGAAACTCCTCCTCTGAGAACCTCTGTAGTTCAGAAGGCAGGCTCTGTGAAATGTGTGACACAACAGTGACTATCAATAGGGCATAGCGAATTTATGTCACAGAATTCAAGCAGGGAAATGTCTGGGGATCTTTACAAAGTGAATTGAAACCTTCAAGGTTATTTAGATGAATGGGAATAGGCTAGAAATAATTGAAACACAATATGGAAATGAATATATGATTTTAAATTTTGATCATAGATATGCTTTAAGGGCTCCTACACATGGGTATCTGGGGATGAGGGGGCACGGTAAAAACAAGTGGTTCAGACGTGTTTTTTTTGCGCCCTGGCTGCTGTAATTACTGTATTGTTGTTACAATACACCTGGATGGGGCTGTACACATGCAGCATTTTTTACTTGAGGTACAGAGTTTGATAAGTAGAAGCTACTGATCTGAGACCAAGGGGCAGAGTGAGAGCTCTGCTGGCAGTGATGGTAATAAGGACTTCCATGTGATCTCAGACCAAGAGACTTCAGCATACAAACATGGGAACAGAATACATACATGATACCCCGGTTTTCTCCTGTTCTCTCTGCGTAGTTCGGACGTATTCCACTATATTACGTAGCTTCCTGTTCTTGATCAGACGAGGCCTCTTTGGGTACTTTCCTCTGCATTCAGGACAGGTATAATATATACCCCCTTCCTGGGTGTCCAGTGCAGTTACTATACAGTCGTGGCAGAAGTAGTGACCACATCTCAGTGATACGGGATCCGTGTAAATGTCCAGGCAGATAGCACAGGTCAGCTCCTCTCTTATAGCAGCAGACGCCATGATGAACACAAAATGAAAGTGAAAGAATTTCTAAGAAGAACAGATGACTTCTTGGAAACCCCCCAGATACTGAGTCACTGGTCCAGGATAAGTATGGAGGAAGTAAAAATGACAGTTGCTTATCTGCGTTCTTGTCTTGAATGGGTGAAGATATTCAGCACATACTGGAAACGACAACGAATGCTGAATACTTTCAGCAGCCGACCCAAGAGATGAATGCAGATCACATGTTAAAGGGTATCTATAGCCAGGGTCACTGATAGAAATCCTGTACAGTCTACCTGATAGGGCCCCCTTTGACTCCACCCTTGATCCCACCCCTGGCCCCTCCCCTGACCCTGCCTTGAAAAAAAACTTTTTTTCTGGACCTGAATGGACATGGAGGTAGGCGGATGTAAATGGCAAGAATTCCATTTACATCCAGACTCCTGTAGACCCACATGGAGCTTTCAATTAAGGTAAGCATGAAAAACTGGCAGGTGGCCCTAATTGGAAAAGCTTGGGTGAAAGATTCTTAAAGGAGAGTCCTATCTTTGTATTTGGCAGAAAAGAATTATAAAGCTGCCCCAAACACCCCTGTTGAGCTGATGGGGCCCAGGTCTAGTACAACAAGACCGGCTGAACTGTCTTATCAGCAGCCCTGTCTATAGCCAAAGCCTTGGCTGGATGCTACGCAGTAACGCTTCTTTTGACCTTATGTGGGAGCAGGGGCGGACTGACAACTCATGGAACCCCCGGGCAATAGGGGATCATGGGGCCCAAACTCAAAAAAGCCTATGAAAAAGGTACCAGGAACATCTCATGGGGCCCCCTACTGACCCCGGGCCCTCGGGCAGCGCCCGAGTTTCCAAATGGTCAGTCCGCCCCTGTGTAGGAGTAATCCTAGATGTCTGTTCTTATGCTGGCAAGGCTATTGTACAGTATCCCTTCTCTGGAATCCCTTGAAAAAGGTTGGATGGCTACTCTTAAGAGCTGTAATTCCTACACCCTTCCTCCAATTTGGATGTACATACCTTCAAATTAAACCTGAGAGTGTGCACTTTCAGCCCATATCCATGATATAACTATAGTTTGAATATGTGTTGGTAAATACCTGAAAAAAAAACTAAAATTGTGCCTAAATATATATGAGCTGAACTGTACGTAAAGCACTACGTAAATTGACAGCGCTATATAAGATTGTAAACTCGAAAGAGCAGGGCCCTCAATCCCCTCATGTTTTGCATTGTATTGGTATTGTTCTGTCACATGTTCTGTCCCCCTTTGTAATGTACAGCGCTGAGCGAATCATCGGTGCTTTATAAATACTGTATAATAATAATAATATAAGTACCTGTAATAATAATATCTGCGCGACACCTCATTTTTTAATCTGAATGTTTTAAGTCAGGTGCATTGCTTTGATTGTAAAAAATTTTGTGCAACCCTGGGCGCACTGGAAAGAGAAATCCCAAGGAACGTACAGTATATCATACCACAGTGAACGTTGGAACAAAAATAAAAAAAGAAACCGCATGCCTTCCTATGCACAAAATATAGACATTAAGCTAACTCTATGCCTTTGCCTTCCTTAACTTCAACATTTGTGGAAAAAAATAGAGAAAATGCAAAAAATAATGAAGCATATACTGTGGAATTGCAACACAAGCCATGTTGTAATGTTATCTTATTAAAATTACCTTTCTTTTTCAATCTGATGCTGTAATCTTATGAAAAATTCAATGTAATATGGCAACCTGATTGTGTTCTATACACTGCTGGTGTAGAGAAGGGTCCCAGAAATTCATATTCCTGTTTATTTGATTGGTTCACTAAATTTCCCAGATGTTTTCACTAAGATATAAGTAAAATTTTTAAACACCCCCTGCACAAGGGATTTCAGTTTGGGTTAGGTACTCCCCAAGGGTTAAATGATTCTTCAGGGATGTAGATACTGCAGCTTTTCTCATTAAAATACTGAGAGTACACCAGCTGATTATAATGAGTCAGCCCCTCCCATTCAGAATCAGTCTGCAGAGGACATGGTGAAACAAAAACAGAGAAAACTTCATGGTAAAGGGCAAGGCAGGAATCTGCCACAAAGTTTGATAAAATCCTTGAGATGTACATTGGTCACCCAATAGGGATTGGAGCATACAGGTGGCGCAAACACCTAGTGCATTATCCAAGTTTTATTGAAAAGTAAAAAAGACGAAAACATACTCACAGACATATCATGTGTGTAAAGCTTTGTATGATAATAGAGATGGCCACTACAATGGGCAGGGTGTTCCTACTGTCAGTGTGGTCGGCTTGCTGACACGTTTTGGGGATGAATCCCTTTCCTCAGAGCTAATGATGGAAGCTTAGCTTAGCTCTGAGGAAAGGGATTCGTCCCTGAAACGCTTCAGAGAGCCAACCACACTGACAGTCGGAACACCCTGCCCATTGTTGTGGCCATCTCTTATTATCATACAAAGCTTTGCACACATGCTATGTCTGTATGTTTTTGTCTTTTTTACTTTTCAATAAACCTTGGATAATGCAGTAGGTGTTTGCGCCACCTGTTTGCTCTTTTTAAGTTGTTGATTTCCCTATCTGAGGAGGGCTGCATCTCCAAAACGCTATCCATAGGCCACCTTTTGCCTTGGTTCCCCTGGCCTTCCTTTGGCAATTGATTCCCGGAGTGCTGGAGAGTACACTGTTACCCAATAGGGCTTGCATTCTTCTCAACAAAAGTAGAGTTACTCTTTAAGTAAGAACTTGATTAACTAGGTTGGGTACTAGTTAGCAATCAGCAACCGCTGAGATAACAAACCCTTAGGTCAGGAGTATGTAATGTACAGCACAGCTTATGAAATTCAGTGGTATTTTTGCAGTATGTTCACATAGTGTTCAGTGTGGTATCACCTTATATTCCTTACATAGGCAGTCATAGGTGAAGTGCACCTTTTCACTGATTGTCAGTGGAGAAGTGTCTCCTACATTAGTGGTCAATGGTAAAAGTGGTCCTTTTAGGTTGGTGGTCAGTATTGTGTGCCCCTTCCATTGGAGGACATTAGAATGCCTTCTTTTGTTGGTGGCCGATTGTGAGTGCTCCCATCACTTTCCATTTTGTCACCTGACCAAACAGGGAAGGAGCTGCAGAGAAATATATTATTATTATTATACAGGATTTATATAGCGCCAACAGTTTGCGCAGCACTTTACAAAATGAAGGCAGACATTACAGTTACGATACAATTTGGTACAAGAGGAAACAGAGGGCCCTGCTCGTTAGATATGTTGCATTATTACCATCTCAATAACTAATAAAAAGCAAATTTTCAAAAACTAACTTTTTTTCAGCCTTCTGGACATGTCAGGGCCCACACTTAAAGTGATATTAAAGGCTATAATTTTTTTTGTTAAAGTAAAAAAAAGAGACAACCTTTAAAGCTCTCACCCCCAGAATTGCTCCATGGATTGAGCCTAACCATACTGTATCTTAAATCAAAGGAATAATATACGTTAGTTTGACTAATGTACCACGATATGATTGGTTTAACAGTAACTACTTAATAATTGACCCCCCCCTTTTTTTTTTTCCTTCTCTCCCTCCCCTCTATGACATTATCTTTCCTATCTTTTCATCTGATGCTCCCTTCTCCTTTCTTTTCCTTCTTTCCTTCACACCTTTTTCTTACCCAACTGACTATATCTCTTATAAGGGATGGAGTGTCCTCTCGCATATAGGTGTGCATGTCCTTTATAAAAAAAAAAACCTATATTTTTTGGATACGGACACATACGATATGCACGCCTTTAGATGATATCGTTGTCCAATGCTTCATTGTCCTATTATGTGAGCACTCCCTACTCAATAGATCAGCATCCATCCTAATTTTCTAGACTACCATTTATAATCAATACTTTACTGGTTTATATCGTTCACCTGTTATAATGTGTTATTTTGCTTCAGAACGATTCACACTTCAAATGAATATCTGATAACCCGTCTGCGTTACGGGAGAATAGGCCAGATGTATATACGCGGACTGTGCTCCGTATCTGTATATGACCTGATATGCCTTTTACTTCAATAAATACCTTTTGGAATTAAAAAAAAAAAAAAAGAGGTTATACTTACCTGCTCTGTGCAATATTGTGGCTTTTATTTTAAGGTTTTATTTAAAAGGTCCCTTACCTCCTCTTTGGCAATTCCCTACTGGCACTGTCTGATCCTCCTGCTCCTCCTCTGGGTGCCTCCCCAGCAAGCCGGATGCTAAGAAGGCACCCATGTGTATGCGCTCCCAAGCCGAGCGGTGTGCATGCATAGATACACACAGCGCTGGTAAGCCATGCCCATGCTCCCTCCTTGCAGGAGTTTGACTGGCAGCAGAAGGAGCTCCCTTCTATCTGACACAAAAAATGTTTGCTTTTAGTTATACTTTAATTCCAGAAATAAAGATTGCAGCACTTCGGTACTTAAGAGTATAGTAACAACTTCTGCTTACACCATGTTATCCTGGAGAAAGGGGCCCTAAAACATTTCCCAGTCCTTAGCTGCATAATGATGTGAGGAAGCATAACTTATCAGATAGAGAAGAGTCTGGGCCTTCTTCAATTTAAATTCTCAGACCACTGAGAACCATACAGAAGAAGTTGGACAGTTCCCCAATAACCCTTGAAGTCTTCATCTGTTATATTTCAGTTTCATACATGCGATATCACCTACAAATAATTTGTATTTATTCATTCTATGCAGGCAAAAACTGAAAGGTTATTTGCCCAGCGTAAACCTTGATTGGTATCATATAAAATAAAAATGGTGAAAAATAAGAAAAAAACTTGTACTCTTCAATGGGCTTTTGGCTACTGGCAACCATTAGAATTCATACACAAAGACCATTTTTATTTGTTAGTTGTATAGTTTTTTTATTTTGAATCTTTAGTAAAATCTGCATGGCGGCACCACGTAAGTTCACACGGTAGGTTCTGGCACTGTTCGCTCAGTTGGGCTACTGATGTCAGTGAATCTTGCTTCATTTTGCCTTTCAGTTCTGTATTGACTTTATATCCATGTACCTATGCTGTAAAAAAAAAAAAAAAAAAAAGAGAGAGAAAGTAAAAATATTCAACAGAGAAATACTATTTGCTATTTGTTTTTGCAGCACTACCTGTATATACCCAAGACAATCCAAACTATTGTGTTAGAAATTGTTAACTAAAGCTGACCGTAGACAGTTCCTCCAACTACACAAACGGGTTGGATGGAGGAATCCATCAACCCCTCCTACCCAACTGGGATATTGTATTCTGACAGTGGGGCCCGGCGCTGTCAGAATACACTAATTAGCAGCTGCAGCCAATTGACTGCAGCAGTTGATCATCAAAAGTTTTCCGGCTTGTTCATTTGACAGTCATCAATCTAAGGGAAGGTCTCACACTAATTGAAATTTGTCCGGTCCTTGCTGAACTGGTCAAATTTTGATCCATCTATGGCAAGCTTTAGTCTCCAGACTAAAAAACCCTGTATGATGACTATATAAAGTCTCCTGAGGAAAAGGACATCATGCTTATAAACTGCACATTCAGACCTATTTATCAGATAGGGACACAAAGGAAGAGGGGATATTTGCCTGCAGCCCAGCCTGGTTCATATCTTCTTACTGACATACATATGTATCTGCATCTTTACTGACCTGGGGCCCATTCTGCTTTGCATAGATCTCAGAGGATCCACATAAACCACCAATAGTCTAATGCATTTTATAAAGAAGATGTATACTATGTATGTATGTGTGGTTATATTGGTGCTGATATCACATTTTTATAGGCATTTTTGCACACTACATAAGCACTATTTAAAAGAGACAA